>NC_092255.1:16583062-16788062 GCF_036320965.1 Panulirus ornatus
TTTCTTGTTACGCTTTTGTCCTTCTTAGTCGTACCGTTGGTTGTCTTTAGGTTAGAAGATTATGAAGAGAATCAGTGGCCCAGTTCGACTAGTATCATAAAGTCATATATTTCAACAAATAAGAACAACAAAATGGGCGAGATCAGCAAGGTTACATTTCATCGGAAAAAAAAAACCAGACTGTACAGTCTTACCAGCGAAAAATATCGCCTCAAAACTTACTTTAAGATCGTAACAAATATTACGTCATTTTAGTCTCCTTACGTAACTCAATTTGAAGGTATTATGAATTATGGCTTCACCGGTTTCGTGTAGTGTAAACGACCCCTACATATGCCTTATAAAAGTCAAAGAGGAAGGGCACTAGGGTGTTGGGGAGTTATATAACAGCTGTGTGTCATCAATTGAGACGAAGGTACACCCCCACAAAAAAAAACGAAAAAAAAAAGCACAAGGCTCTGCTATATCCCGCAACGATCACTGGTGTGGTTGGTTCCACTGTGTGTGTGTGTGTGTGTGTGTTAAGGTTATATGTTTTCTTTAGCCACGTATCGTATTAAACGGTTAATAAAAGGGGGGAAACTTAGGGTGTTAGTACGAAAGACCCTAAACGGCATATTCATACCATATGTAATATTATAATCATACCCAGATTGTGTATTAACGTGTGCTTGGCAACCAATGAATTAGGATGCCACGTCGGGATTTCTGAAGTTGTGATATGCAGTGACATAATCCACATCATAATAAAGTTATACGATGGAAGGTCTGTAAACGTCTAGTAATATATGACCACATGGCCAAAGAACTTAGTATTTGTATATCGTAATAGACATAACATTAAACACAGCAATGGCATGAGTATAAAATGGAATGAGTGACGATACAAGGTACGATATTTCGTTGGTATGCCCAACATGATAAGAATGGTGGATTTACGAGTGGACAGTTTGGTAGTGAAATTCATGAGCGAGACTTTTTACCACTGGAAGGTTCGCTACCTGAGCACATTGTACTGAATACGTTGGAAACGAAACTGGTTCAGCCTGCATCGAATTGAGCCTCATCTCGCACAGTAGGAATCGTAACGTTAATTGCTAATCATAGTTATGTTAGCCAAGATGAAATAGAAGATACGCGCCGCTATATATAATCGTACTGTTAGACACGATATGGGCCTCAGCAATGGTGAAATTGTTAATGCGGGTGAGCGCGTCCACATACTGTGATGTACAGTCCTGCCAGACAGGTTAAACTGTGTCGTAGCAAGGGTTTGTTCCTGCAGTATTGATAAGATTTAAAGTATAATGACTTCTGTTAAAACGTGTTTACCTTTTTATCACGGAATTAACCAGCCTGGCAAGTGACCGGTTAACCCTTATGATATATTTAGTACTCTGTGGCGGTAGCCAGAATAGACACTACTGTGGTGTTGTTGTGAACACTACTGTGGTGCTTAACTTGTATGGTGAAGCGTAATTTGGTTCATTAGGCACAATCTGCACGAAGACCTACTGTAAAGTGGTATACCCATCACAAGCCACAGAGTAACGGGAAACGCGGTAACATAGGGATACCAACCATGCAGCAAAATTCTCGCGTGGTTTGTTGCACTGTATCACGCCGTAAGGGCACAGAATACTTTTTTTTTTATATATTGGGTGCACGTTGGGCAAGTTCTTTATTTTTGTGATGTGACAGTAGTGTACCTATAGGTTAGCTGGTCTGCCAGACGTACAGCCTGGGGTTGTGCCCTACGAGTGGAAAAAGAACTCGTACAGAGAAGGTCGCCGTCCATTGTAGCTTGAAGTACTCTTCACTCCCACAACTTAGTATCCTATTCTCCCTGATACTCACATCCCGTTCACCTTGGTACCTCATTCTCCCTGGCACTCATACCCCATTCTTCTCGGCATCCGTACCCCATTCTCCTTGGCGATCTTACCCCCATTCTCTCCAGCACCTATACCCCATTTGACTTAACCACTCCCACCCCAACCAATCAGTGCCACCCACTTTCCTGACCCACACCACTCACACGCCATTTCCCACCATGCCCCTTGATTCACCTCCAACCGCTCTCTTACCCCATATCCAACCACTCCCCCCCACCCCATTTCCACCCACTCCCTTTTCCTCCTCACCCCACTTGCTCCCTGTTGACCGGACCTGGAACTGGGCGAGCTCCTGTAGCTTCTGCTGGGAGACTGGGCCTGGGATGGAGCTGGTGACGACCTTCGGTCCCTCTGGCTCGTTGGGTACCAGGGAGCGGCCCGTGGCTACCCTGGGCGCCGTCTGCTGCCACCGCACGCTTCCTCCTCCTCCTCCTCCTGCAGGAGAGACACGCATGTCACAACCACATTAGCTTCACTGTGATAATCTGCTTTGATAATAACAAGTTAGAAAAAAAAGGTTAATGGTGCGTTTGTTCATTCGTGACTCGTGTGAGTGTCACCGAGGTTAAATGTATGACATTGTAGTACATGTCAGGCAAGCATGAATTAAATTATACCCTGCTGAATTGAGAATGTAATCCTATTTTGTGTTTCTCTCTCTCTCTCTCTCTCTCTCTCTCTCTCTCTCTCTCTCTCTCTCTCTCTCTCTCTCTCTCTCTCTCTCTCTCAAACTTGAATTGCCCCATCTCAACCTTGTATATACGTACCAGAGGTCTTTACCCCTATTTTTGCACACGCCCGCGCGCCCGCACACACACACACACACACACACACACACACACACACACACACACACACACCAGACTAAACCAGGCACTCGATATGAATATTATCCAGCATGATATAAGCTGCAGCAATCTGTTTTTGAGAGAGAAGCTCGTGAGACGACATCGTACCCCCGACCTGTCTCTAAAGTCGCACTTTTGGGGGGGAAAAAAAAAGAATAGTTAAGAAGACTTAACTCTCTGCTGGCAAATTTTGGAGTTGTTTTCAAGTTAATGGCTAAGGCGATATTCATCAAGCTCTTCACGTCATACTAGAATATGCTTCTCAGGTTTGGTCACCGCATTTAAAGAAGCACAAACATTTAACCGAGAAAGCCTTAGAGAAGACAACAAAGATAGGTTAAAGAAAGGCCTATAAGTTGTTAACCATGGAAGAGAGAAGAGTAAGGGGGGGGGTGACCTGATTACGACCTCTTAAGTTTTTAAACTAGCTTCTTGGTGTATGCAGTAAACATTTCGTCGATAGATGTAGGGATAGAAGAACCAGAGAATACAACATGAAATGAAGCAAGGAACTTCAGAGAAAAATGTAAAGAAGTGCTTTGATAGTATAACGGTAGTACATGAATGGCATCAACTTAATTTTTGAGACTGTGAATATGGACAGCATACAGAAGTTTAATGATATGTATGATCTTGGAGAAAGTTCAAGAAATGGGGACCCCACACACCTCTAGGCAACTTCCAAACTCCCTAGCAACATTTAAGATCAGTTCTCACAATCCCTAGCAACTATTTAGATCAGTTCTCACAATCCCTAGCCACTATTTAGATCAGTTCTCACAATCCCTAGCAACTGTTTAGATCAGTTCCCACAATCCTTAGCCACTGTTTAGATCAGTTCCCACAATCCTTAGCCACTGTTTAGATCAGTTCCCACAATCCTTAGCCACTGTTTAGATCAGTTCCCACAATCCTTAGCCACTGTTTAGATCAGTTCCCACAATCCTTAGCCACTGTTTAGATCAGTTCCCACAATCCTTAGCCACTGTTTAGATCAGTTCCCACAATCCTTAGCCACTGTTTAAATCAGTTCCCACAATCCTTAGCCACTGTTTAGATCAGTTCCCACAATCCTTAGCCACTGTTTAGATCAGTTCCCACAATCCTTAGCCACTGTTAAGATCACTTGCCACATTTCTGTGTATGTAAGGCAATTACTTACACAGGAACTCCCCCACAGTCAGGGCACAGCCACAGATACCTTGTGGGTGAGGACAAAGATGAAGGAGTCTCCCAGCGTTGACAGAACCCCCACTTATTGCAGTCCCCAAGCGTTGACAGAACCCCCAGTTGCTACAGTCCCCCAGCGTTGACAGAACCCCCAGTTGCTACAGTCCCCCAGCGTTGACAGAACCCCCAGTTGCTACAGTCCCCCAGCGTTGACAGAACCCCCAGTTGCTACAGTCCCCCAGCGTTGACAGAACCCCCAGTTGCTACAGTCCCCCAGCGTTGACAGAACCCCCAGTTGCTACAGTCCCCGAGCGTTGACAGAACCCCCAGGTGCTACAGTCCCCCAGCGTTGACAGAATTCCCTGTTGCTACAGTTCCCCAGCGTTGACAGAACCCCCAGTTGCTACAGTCCCCCAGCGTTGACAGAACCCCCAGTTGCTACAGTCCCCCAGCGTTGACAGAACCCCCAGTTGCTACAGTCCCCCAGCGTTGACAGAACCCCCAGTTGCTACAGTCCCCGAGCGTTGACAGAACCCCCAGTTGCTACAGTCCCCCGGCGTTAACAGAACCCCTAGTTATTACTCCACGAAGCCCAGAGGTCCGTTCGCCGTAGGCATGCCCTACACACCTACCTAGTCTCCATGGGTGAGGCTGCAGATACATCAAGTCCATCCGCAGGACCAGAGCCAATCACAAGAATTGCCCCATGCACGGTACCGAGCTGAGGGCGTCCGCTGGAGGCTGCCCTACGTACACAGATACCGAGACCCGCACTTGATTCTCCAGGGTATGGAATGACGAACCCACCAGCGAGTACAGGAGGTTCCTCGACTACGCATCACCTCAGCTTTATGTTTGGGTGGGCGATGCGACATCTCGACTCTCTGTTGCCAGCTTGCAAGAACTGAGTCGTCTGCTCCATCACTGTCTCCTTGCTTGTGATGAAGCATAAATAACCGATAGGACTTAATATCTTCACTGTGTCCGGTAGATGCTGCGTCCAACAGAGATTCTAGTCTCAGCATGGCGCCTAAGGTTCAGGCTAGGTTGCTTGGTGCTGTGATTTCGGCTAGGCTGCTCGGTGCCGAGAGCAGGGAGAGTACAAGCCGAGTGGCAATGGATTTAAGACGTCAGTCCACTTGCTGTAAGCGTGTTTCGACCGCCTGAGAGACACAACACACGATAAACGGGTCCCTGGCTTAGGTTGGGGGTATGTATGTATGCAAGTGTGTGTGTGCATAAAAAAATAGGATGATAGATCATCTGTCATATGAAGTTAGTATGAGAACGGAGTGTATAGACAGACGCTTCACTAGCAAGGAAACCCACATACCAGGAAAAAAAATTGCTAGTGTTCATGAAAAAAATTAATAATGGTAATGATGAAGGAATTCGATTAAAACGAGAGGGCAACATAAGAAAAAAAAGGCAAAACAACAGAGGAGATAAGACACCACAGGAGAAGAGTCTCGCCACACTGACATAGGTTACAAGTTAGAGGGAAAGCAGGACTTTAAGTGGGTGTATACACGAATGGTGATAAGAGACGCGGTGCGTGGCAAAGGACGGGAGATGGGAGCCGGCAGTGAGCAACAGCGAACAGGTTTGGGAGATGGTTGGTGAACATGTTGCGTGCTGAGGTGAACAGGTGTGGATGGTGGTTAGTGAACACTTGGTGGGGGTGCTTAAGTGAACAGGTGTAGGAGGGGTTGGTTGGTTGAACACTTGGGTTGCTTGAGTGAACAGATGTGGGAGGTGGTGGTTGACGAACACGCTGGAGATGCTTGAGAGAACAGATAATGAACTTCTCCATATGCTGGCGCTGAAGGGAGGGGAGTAGGGAGGGAGAGAGAGAGAGAGAGAGAGAGAGAGAGAGAGAGAGAGAGAGAGAGAGGTGGTGTAAGCTGGTGTTGGAGATGCGACTGCAACAGAGGGTAGAGAGGAGGAAGAGAGAGAGAGGTGAGGTGGTGGTGTAAGCTGGTGTTGGAGATGCGACTGCAACAGAGGGTAGAGAGGAGGAGAGAGAGAGAGGTGAGGTGGTGGTGTAAGCTGGGGTTGGAGATGCGACTGCAACAGAGGGTAGAGAGGAGGAAGAGGTGTCAAAATGGTCTTGGACAGAGACGTTGAAGTGGCAGTCTATTGATTGCACGGGGCTTTACACGAAACGGTTTGCCCTCGCTCGAGCTGGACGAGGATGAGCTTAGCTGTGGTGTCCAACTGTAGCTGGTCTTAGTCCCGAAGATATTTTGTGGACACCGTAGCGAGAATGATACACAGGAACACTTTGTGTGTGTGTGTGTGTGTGTGCGTGCGTGTGTGTGTGTGTGTTGTTGGCTTCCGAGACGATGAGCCGCGGTAGTTGGATTCATGTGGCTGGGCAAGCAAGGTATTTCTCATTGGTCATTTTATCCCATCTTCGTCCAATACGACCTCTTCTTCCAGCCCTTGGTTCAACCGATCCCGAACTGGGCCCATTCAGGCAAGGGATCAGGTATATCAGGCTTGGAAAAACTCTTTCCTTCCTCCGAATCCCATTCGGCATTCATCCCTGCCCGTGATCATTGTAAATAATGTAATTCAATCAGGCAAAGTGTTCCTTGACTCGAAGAAAGTGCGATAACCTTTCCTCGTCAGACATTGACAGGTCTCGCTAGTCTTTAGCTAAGGGCATCGCTAACAACAGCAGCTGTTGCTTTACCTTTCCTTCTCTTTTCCGTTCTGACGGTACCGCACTGCGGCAACTCGGGGATGGGTCGTGTTCATTCAACTGTTTCTTTCCCTACACCTTCAAGCTCTGGAATTCTTTATCCTCCCGTGTCTTTCCTAGTAACCATGACCCGGCACATTAGAACAAAAAAATCACTCCCAAAATTCGTAAATACTTTCCCTTGTTTCTTCTTTTCCCCGTCCGTTAACTTCTCTATACTTCAGTTGAGGCCCAGCGTTGTTTTAGACATTTGGTCGTGACTGGAGCCTCCAACATAAAAGATAATAAAAAATATTCGCAGCAGCAGTAGAGGGGGCATAAAAGTAATGGTAGTAGGGATAAACACACTAATATACATTATCCCTGGGGATAGGGGAGAAAGAATACTTCCCACGTATTCCCTGCGTGTCGTAGAAGGCGACTAAAAGGGAAGGGAGCGGGGGATTGGAAATCCTCCCCCCTCATTTTTTTCCAAAAGAAAGAACAGAGAAGGGGGCCAGGTGAGGATATTCCCTCAAAGGCCCAGTCCTCTGTTCTTAAAGCTACCTCGCTAATGCGGGAAATGGCGAATAGTATGAAAAAAAAGAATATATATATATATATATATATATATATATATATATATATATATATATATATATATATATATATATATATGAACGGTTAGGGAGAGGAGTGAAATTCTCATGTATAGCACCCGCACCTTGCCTCTTACGATTCTACCAACCCCCAGCTGTGTGACCTTCATCCGAATTGTAGAGACGCTCGAGGTATTTATGCTTATATAAAGAAACTTTTTTTTTCATTTCTTGTTGAGGAGTACAAGCAGCAAGATATAGGAGAGCACGGCCGAAATAAAAGTATATTTCGTACTTGATTGCCGTTTCACGGTTTAGCGAGGTTGCGTCAGTAACAGACGAAAGAGAGCCCGCATCAGCACACATGTGTAATGCACCGAAACCATCACCACCTCCCTATTTACAGCCAGGCCCCCACGGACCTTTCCATGATCTACCCCGGACGCTTCACATGCCCCTGTTTCAGTTCATTGCCTGCTCGTTGACCCCGGTGTATACCAAATCGATCCAATTCACTCTATACCGTGCTGATGTAGAAAAAAGCCGGTCGTCCCATTATTACTAATATGTGAAGGATGCAGCTTTATATTCTTATTCACATTTATCCATCTGCTTTATCCCTCGTTAGGTTATTTGTTGAGCATTCCATTTATGACGGAGGGCCTAAGTTCAAATAATCATGGAAGCGCACACCCCGTGCAAGTAACACGCTTCTCAATATTATTAAGTGTCGTTTGGGTTCGTTGGTCGTAGATTAGTTTTGGTAGTGAGAATAATAAGCGGAAACTAGGGATGGCTACCAGATGCCCAGTATAATTGAGCCTTGGATGTGAATCCTGGAAAAAAAAAAAGGCTTGAATCTCTGAAAAGATACTGTTGATCGATGCCATGTGTATTGCGACATCCAATGTTTTGATACACTCAAGTCAGCGAACAGATTCAGTGATCATGATTTCAGCATTCTACAATGCTCTCCTAACTTCACAGCCCCTCACCCTTTATTAATAGAGTGCATCACTGAAAGAATCTCATTTTAAACTGAACGAGTTTGTATATTTACCAGTTTGTGAATATTTATTTATACCCTTGGGGAAGGAATTCTCGTCTTTGTTCCCTGCTTCTTAATGTTGATACACACACACACACACACACACACACACACACGCAGTTGATGCAGACAGCACACAAATTTATTAAGTGCATGTTGGTAGAGAATGTTCAAGAGATTGGGGACCCACGAGTGTAAAACTCTCACTGCGTACAGTACAAATAGGTAATTAAGCACACGTATTCCCTTTATGATATTACGATTCTAGATTATCTGTTCAGGTTAAAGACTACTACTACTAGTCTGTCGATCAACCGATGATAAATGGCCATAATATTCGCTATGATAAATGGCTATAATATGCGCTATGATAAATGGCCATAATATTCGCTGTGATGAATGGCTATAATATTCGCTATGATAAATGGCCATAATATTCGCTATGATAAATGGCTATAATATTCGCTATGATAAATGGTCATAATATTCGCTATGATAAATGGCTATAATATTCGTTATGATAAATGGCTATAATATTCGCTATGATAAATGGCTATAATATTCGCTATGGTAAATGGCTATAATATTCGCTATGATAAATGGCTATAATATTCGCTTGTAACTTTGTTGCGAAAAGAAACAGTTGAATCGTTGTTATCAGACAGTTGATTCCGTTGTTATTAGACAAGTTGATCATTGTAACCTTACAGCATTTTTTTTTTTTTTTCTGTATGAGTTAAACACCGTCACGATTGTGGCTTTCATTCATATTATACATATGACCTGCCATGTTTTCCCAGGGCTGGGCAAGCTGCACTGTGTTACCCACGTTCTCTCTCTGTGCCAAGTCTCGCCTACGTGCTTGTTCCCTTGTCGTATCTTTTTCTTGTCCATTATTTAGAGAGTTGAATTAATTATCAAACGCTTGGATCGTCCTCTTTTATTTTCATGGTCGTGACCCGCAACACATCTTAATCATGTTAACCATGTGATTTGTATACACACACAGATCGACTCCAGCAACACATCTTAATCATGTTATTAACCATGTGATTTGTGTACACACACACAGACTGACTCCATCCCTGCTTTCTTAAGGTCGTAGCGTCGTTCTCATGTACCAGGAGTACTGTCGTGTTCACGGGGGTTTAATGGAACACCATGTAATACGTACGTTGTGGGGCAGGCGTTGAGGGGGGGGAGGGAACGTCAACTATATGAGGTGTGTACGTGCAGGCGAGCCGGCCGTTTGGCGGTGACGTGATCGTGTGAACGTCACCGCCCTCCCCCATGGGGTCCTTCAAGACGCGGTAGGAAGACCATTCATATAGGTGATGGGGGATATACCTGGGTCAACCCGGAGTATCAGACGGACCAGCGAATGTCCTAGAAGTAATGGGGGCCCCCTCGATCGAGTCTGGCCTTGCAGTCAATGTTAAAGGCGGGTTGCTAGACCGGGAGCCAGCCTAGCCTAGCTTCAGCTGGCGCGTTGCAGGGGCCGGTTGGGAACAGGACGGGATGGGCTGCCGGCGGAACAATGCGATGCTCTGTGCTCATGATTTACGTGTGTCATGACATATGTGGTTTAACACTGTTTTAGAGAGAATGCTACATGAATCACCACGCAGAAAGGTTCAGTCCTGTCATACGATGGATTTCAAGTATTCTATCTTAAATGGTAGGAATACCAAGTTCTTAGATTTAAGTATTCTGTCTTAAATGGTAGGTATACCAAGTTCTTGGATTTCAAGTATTCTGTCTTAAATGGTTGGAATACCCAGCACCTGGGTAATTATTCACATAAATGAAGTTTATGAAATGTTCCTCGAAGTGTGACGCTAGTGGGTCCTAGGGCCCATTAAGAACGATGACTGGTTTCCATTTCAGACCTATTTTTCTTGCTTCAAATATTAAAAAAAAAAAATATTTCTTTCAAACAAGCAGACATCGTCGTACGGTTTTTTGAACATGGAAAATTATTGTATTTATTATGTTGTGTAAACATTAAATTACTTTTTCTTAATGAGTATCTTGCTCAGGCTAGGGTATATATATATATATATATATATATATATATATATATATATATATATATATATATATATATCGTTAATGAGATGACCTTGATTAGGGCATCAGTTGCCCGTGCCATCTCAGTAACATAAAAATAGGTTGTTTAAACGTTTGACAGGCACCATGCAAGAGCGTTTGAGTGACATGAATTGTCAAAAATTCTTTAAAATAACAGCACTGGTGCATTCAAGTTCATATATTTTGTTATTGTACAGCATAACGCTGAAATTAGCGTGGAATTCATTCTTTCATTCATTCATTCATTTACCTTGTTAGCTTCCATGGGAGATTCCCTGACGATGTCATCATGACACGAAAATGCATTTGGGAACTTATTGTGTTTCATTTTGTTCTTGGGGCGGGGTAGCGCCGGAATGGATGAAGGCAAGCATGAATATGTATATATATATATATATATATATATATATATATATATATATATATATATATATATATATAGTGGTTCCAACAATGTTGTATGGTTGCGAGGCGTGGGCTATGGATAGAGTCGTGCGCAGGAGGATGGATGTGCTGGAAATGAGATGTTTGAGGACAATGTGTGGTGTGAGGTGGTTTGATCGAGTGAGTAACGTAAGGGTAAGAGAGATGTGTGGAAATAAAAAGAGCGTGGTTGAGAGAGCAGAAGAGGGTGTTTTGAAATGGTTTGGGCACATGGAGAGAATGAGTGAGGAAAGATTGACCAAGAGGATATATGTGTCGGAGGTGGAGGGAACAAGGAGAAGAGGGAGACCAAATTGGAGGTGGAAAGATGGAGTGAAAAGGATTTTGTGTGATCGGGGCCTGAACATGCAGGAGGGTGAAAGGAGGGCAAGGAATAGAGTGAATTGGAGCGATGTGGTATACAGGGGTTGACGTGCTGTCAGTGGATTGAATCAAGGCATGTGAAGCGTCTGGGGTAAACCATGGAAAGCTGTGTAGGTATGTATATTGCGTGTGTGGACGTGTGTATGTACATGTGTATGGGGGGGGTTGGGCCATTTCTTTCGTCTGTTTCCTTGCGCTACCTCGCAAACGCGGGAGACAGCGACAAAGTATAAAAAAAAAAAAAAATATATATATATATATATATATATATATATATATATATATATATATATATATATATATATATATATATTGGCATTGAATTCTTATTTCATTACGATTTTTTTTTTTCCAAGGAGGAAGGTTCACTGGATTGGATATTTTTTTTTTCCCCATGATGGAAGAATGAGTTTGGAATTGGCCCGTTCAGGCAGAAAGGTTGGCCGGTACCTCTGGTACCAGGGCTGTGCGCCAGGACCTGTAATGAAGGCGTCGCTCCAAAACACCATTCATCAATACCCTTGCCCTGATTACCATGATAATGTCATTAATCAACACCTGGTCCCTCATCACAATGATAATGAAGGCTAGAGGGAATTCTGCTCTCTATATTGTTCTCCTGTTTACAGCAGTGGGGCCTTCTTTATCCCCCCCCCCCCCACTTTTTTTCCAAATGTGTGTGTGTGTGTGTGTGTGTGTGTGGTACTAGGTCATCTGTGTGGTAGTAGATAAGAGCGTGAGCTGATGTATTTATGTGTGGTACAGGATTCAGAGTGTCAGCTGGTGTGTGTGTATGTGTGGTACTGGGTCAGAGTGTCAGCTGGTGTGTGTGTGTGTGTGTATGTGTGGTACTGGGTCAGAGTGCCAGCTGGTGTGTGTGTATGTGTTGTACTGGGCCAGAGTGTCAGCTGGTGTGTGTTTATGTGGTACTGGGCCAGAGTGTCAGCTGGTGCGTGTGTTATGTGTGGTACTGGGTCAGAGTGTCAGCTGGTGTGTGTGTATGTGTGGTACTGGGTCAGAGTGTCAGCTGGTATGTGTTTATGTGTGGTACTGGGCCAGAGTGTCAGCTGGTGTATGTTTATGTGGTACTGGGCCAGAGTGTCAGCTGGTGTGTGTGTATATGTGGTACTGGGTCAGAGTGTCAGCTGGTGTGTGTGTATATGTGGTACTGGGTCAGAGTGTCAGCTGGTGCGTGTGTTATGTGTAGTACTGGGCCAGAGTGTCAGCTGGAGTGTGTTTATGTGGTACTGGGCCAGAGTGTCAGCTGGTGTGTGTGTATGTGTGGTACTGGGCCAGAGTGTCAGCTGGAGTGTGTTTATGTGGTACTGGGCCAGAGTGTCAGCTGGTGTGTGTGTGTGTGTGTGGTACTGGGTCAGAGTGTCAGCTGGTGTGTGTATGTGTGGTACTGGGCCAGAGTGTCAGCTGGAGTGTGTTTATGTGGTACTGGGCCAGAGTGTCAGCTGGTGTGTGTGTATGTGTGGTACTGGGTCAGAGTGTCAGCTGGTGTGTGTATGTGTGGTACTGGGTCAGAGTGTCAGCTGGAGTGTGTTTATGTGGTACTGGGCCAGAGTGTCAGCTGGTGTGTGTGTATGTGGTACTGGGCCAGAGTGTCAGCTGGTGTGTGTGTATGTGTGGTACTGGGCCAGAGTGTCAGCTGGAGTGTGTTTATGTGGTACTGGGCCAGAGTGTCAGCTGGTGTGTGTGTATGTGGTACTGGGCCAGAGTGTCAGCTGGTGTGTGTGTATGTGTGGTACTGGGCCAGAGTGTCAGCTGGAGTGTGTTTATGTGGTACTGGGCCAGAGTGTCAGCTGGTGTGTGTGTATGTGGTACTGGGCCAGAGTGTCAGCTGGTGTGTGTGTATGTGTGGTACTGGGCCAGAGTGTCAGCTGGTGTGTGTGTATATGTGGTACTGGGTCAGAGCGTCAGCTGATGTGTGTATGTATGTGTGGCAAAGAGTCAGGGCGTCAGCTGTGTGGCACTGAGTCAAAGAGGCGCCTAGCAAGAGGAGGAGGAGGAGTACAGAAGCTGTAAGGCTTCCGTTGCTACCATTGGTGGTGTGTGTGGGGGGGTGTGTGGCTGGTTATGTAATGTACTGGGGTGAAACTGCGTTAACTCGTTGACGAGCGGTCAAAGGCTTGCTAGATCGAGCTGCTGGGCGGCCAAAGGCTTGCTAGATCTAGCTGCTGGGTGGTC
This sequence comes from Panulirus ornatus, assembly GCF_036320965.1. NCBI lineage: Eukaryota > Metazoa > Arthropoda > Malacostraca > Decapoda > Palinuridae > Panulirus > Panulirus ornatus. The sequence goes on from NC_092255.1 coordinate 16,596,400, forward strand.
AAAGGCTTGCTAGATCTAAATTCTGGGCGGTCAAAGGCTTGCTAGATCTAGCTACTGGGTGGTCAAAGGCTTGCTAGATCTAGCTGCTGGGTGATCAAAGGCTTGGTTGATCGAGCTGCTGGGCGGTCAAAGGCTTGCTAGATCTAGCTGCTGGGCGGTCAAAGGCTTGCTAGATCTAGCTGCTGGGCGGTCAAAGGCTTGCTAGATCTAGCTGCTGGGCGGTCAAAGGCTTGCTAGATCTAGCTGCTGGGCGGTCAAAGGCTTGCTAGATCTAAATTCTGGGCGGTCAAAGGCTTGCTAGATCTAGCTACTGGGTGATCAAAGGCTTGCTACATCTAGCTGCTGGGCGGTCAAAGGCTTGCTAGATCTAGCTGCTGGGCGGTCAAAGGCTTGCTAGATCTAGCTGCTGGGCGGTCAAAGGCTTGCTAGATCTAGCTGCTGGGCGGTCAAAGGCTTGCTGGATCTAGCTGCTGGGTGGTCAAAGGCTTGCTAGATCTAGCTGCTGGGCGGTCAAAGGCTTGCTAGATCTAGCTGCTGGGCGGTCAAAGGCTTGCTAGATCTAGCTACTGGGTGGTCAAAGGCTTGCTAGATCTTGCTGCTGGGCGGTCAAAGGCTTGCTAGATCTAGCTGCTGGGCGGTCAAAGGCTTGCTGGATCTAGCTGTTTCAAGGGTTCACTCAGGGAGGGGGGGAGTTCGCCATAGAGGGAGAAGATGGCTAAAGGTAATTTGGAGTAGGTAGCATGACGGCCAAGGATGGGAGACGAGACGAACAGGCCGAAGAGACGAGGGAGGGAGAAACCCGTTTTCGCTGGGCATCAGGGGGTGTTGATTTCCGAGGCGAGGCAGGCGGAGGGAGGTTGATTGCAGAAGAGAAATCGTCCAGAGGATTACATCTGCCCTGGCGGGATGTCTTGATGGAGAAATACATATGGTATTGTCGAGTCCCACCGTGCCAACAGATGCTCAAGAGTGCACAAGCCACGAAGGTGGTGCAAACCCCCATGAAAGACTCGGGTGTGGAGTGTGAACCTCCCTTGAACACAGGCTGTGGGGTCCGGGTCGGTACCTTTCTTAAATAAATGAAAAATAAAAACAAAACACGTCAGAGAGGGGCGTGGCTGCTGCTAGAGGAGCGAGGGAGAGCTGGAGTGGGGGGAGATGAGGAAGAGGTAGCCTGGCGGTGGTGGTAAAGGGCGGGGGGCGCATGAGGAGGAGGAGGAGGAGGCGGGGGCGCATGGTCAGGGAGGTGTGGCTTCCATGTCGCAGTGGAGTCGTAGGCGGTGCAAGGCCGGGTGGAGGGGTAGGATTAGCCGAGGGGAACTAAGCTACTACCACTGCGGTGGTGCATGAGACGTGGCTGAGGCTCGGCAGCCCCGTTTCCCTTAAATCACCTTAAAAAAAAAAAGGAAAAAAAGAAATGATAAATGGCAGCTCCCCTCACGCCCTCGAGGCATATTCCCTACACGCACTTTGATAATAATAAACGCCGTAGACGAACCCTCCATTATTATTATTATTATTACTATTATTATTATTATCATTATCATTATTATTATTATTATTATTGTCTTTACTACAACCCTCCATCATTATTATTATTATTATTATTATTATTATTATTATTGTTGTCTTTACTACAGTTGTATATTCAGGATTACATGAACATGACAATAATTGGAATGTAATCCTTTAAGTTCCAGATACGATCAACAGGACATCAACACAGATACAACCTCTTGTGGAGGTGGTTGTGTGTTCGTATCATTCACTCACACCTGTGTTGCCGGGACTGCGGCAAGAGGAGAGTTGGGGAACACACACACACACACACACACACAGTATTGACTACTGGTTTAGGCTAACATTAGACTCTGAAGATAGGTCTTCGCTTCTCCGTAAAGTTCTATATCCTGGCACTCAGGCTATGGTCGATGAATTGATACATTACTTAATAAAAAGGGAGTTTTCGTTTCTCTGAGACACACACCCGTGTGTTGTCCCTGTCTGATTTGAACAAGGAAACACCATTCATGTTTAGCATTTTTGTTTTTTGTTTCCTTGTTTTGTACACTAATGCTTCCGCTTGTGTTATTAGACACTTTTTTTTTTTTTTTATCTTATTGGGTTTCTTGTTAAATGAGAACTGATTTTTTTTTTGCTGCTTATGTAGTCAAGATGTAGGTACTGTTTTGAGGCTGTCCGTCTGTCTGTCTGTGTATGTAAGTGTACGAGGTACATCAGACTGTAACATTGAACTATATAATAATTTCCCCTCCACTGGCTCTGAACCCCAAACTGTCCACGATACTGCATCAATACGAATCATTTACATCCTTTTTTTTCTTTACTGCCTCTGCCACTGACATCAAACATTTACACTCCCTCTCAATGGCCCAGCTAGCTATTTACTGTCTGGACTACAATCACGGTACATTAACTGCCTCGGGCAGAAAATACGAGTCATTTTCTGAGAATGACAAGGGTCATTTAACTAAGTCTTGCAAGTGGCCCAGAGCATGAACTCTGGATTCATATATTTCCAGTGACATGACACATTACTTGGGGCCTTTCCAGTGACATGCCATTGACATGGAACATTTAAAGCCTTTCCAGTGACATGACACATTACTTAGGACCTATCCGGTGACATGACACATTAACTGAAAGCCATTGACATGACGCATCATTGATGGTCTTTCTAGTGACATGACACATAATGTAAGGTCTTCGTAGAGACATGACACAGTAAATAAGGTCTTTCTAGTGATGTGACACATTAAATAAGGTCCTCCGGGTGACATGGCACATCAACTAAGGCCTTCCTAGTGAAATGACACGTTAACTAAGACCTTCCTAGTGACATGACACATTAACTAAAGCCTTCCTAGTAAATGAAACATTAACTAAGACCTTCTTAGTGACATGACACAGTAACTAAAGTCTTCCTAGTGACATGACACATTAACTAAGGTCTTCTTAGTGACATGACACATTAACTAAGGTCTTCTTAGTGACATGACCCATTAACTAAGACCTTCCTAGTGACATGACACATTAACTAAGGCCTTTCCAGTAACATGACGCATTAGTTAAAGCTCACCCTAGTGACATGATACATTACTGAACACCTTCTCAGTGATATGACATTTACTGAATACCTTCAAAGCGAAATGGCATATTACCCAAGGCCCATTCAGTGACCCAACATTAACTAAGCCCTTACCAGTGACGTGATACATTAACTAAGGCCTTTACAGTGACCTGACACGAAACGTATGATCCTGGCAGTGACATGATACTTTAAGTATGAACCCTACAGTGACATGACAGATGATGTAATGTTTTCATTGACATGACACATTCACTAAGGCCTCACAGTAACAAGAAACATCAACTAAAGCACAGTGAGTAACATGACATTAACTGAAAGGCCTCCTCGCTGGCATGACATTAACTGTGAACCCCCCACCCACCTTCCTGGGAATCATTAACAGGTTTACCTGATGTTATAGCCTGTTAGATAAGGCACTCTGCACACAGCTCTGGCGAAGAAAACGGGAAATTGATGTCCACGTTAATGACAGAGAAAACTTGGGAATTGGTGTCCACGTCATGTGCAAAAGGAAATTTCCAGCCACTGAAAGATGTGTCACAGAACAATTTCACGTATGGAAAAGATTTCTTCTTTTTCTTTTATATTTGATCCCCATTTCCCGCCGTTAGTGGGATAGCGGGAGGAACACCCGAAGAAAGGCCATCTTCGCTCGCACCCATTTTCCAGCTGTCATTGTACAATGCATCGAAACCACAGCTCCCTATTTACAACCAGGCTCCACAGAGCTTTCCATGGTTTACCCTGGGCGCGCTTCACATGCTCTCGTTCCGTCCACTGACAGCACGTCGACCCCTGTATACCGTATCGTTCCAGTTCACTCTATCCCATGCACATCGTTCACTCTCCTACGTATTCAAGGCCCCGATCGCTCAAAATCTTTTTCACTCCATCCTTCCGTCTCCAATTTGGTCTCCCCGTTCCACTTTTTCCTTCCACTTCTGCCACTTGTAGCCTCTTTGTCAACCTTTCCTCACCCATTCTCTCTCCATATGTCCTCCACACCATTTCAGTACACCCCTCTTCTGTCTCAATCACACACTTCCTTTTTCTTTTTTATTACCACACATCTCTCACCCCTTTCAATGTTTACTAAATCAAACCAGCCCACACCGTATGTTGTTCTGAGACGTGTCATTACCAACACATCCACCATCCGCGCATCGTTATCTGTAGGCAATGCGTAGCATCAGTGTAATATTGTTGGGACTACTTTACCTTCATGCATACCCATTTTTGGCTTCCCAGATACCGGTATCTCTTTACACACACACACACACACACACACACACACACACACACACACACACACATTCGGTGAATGGTTTTGGGAATTTTACCTCAATTCTAAAGTCATGTGAAAGTTTTAAGGTACATTTCAACAGCAAAAACGCATCATAGAACTGTGTACTATACAACAATTCTGTGGGTAAGAAGATATTTTTCTGTGGGTAAGAAGATGTTTCACGTCTGTTCAGGGAAGTGTACCATCGTTCTCCCTTGTAGACGAATATTTCTGAAAGTGTCCAGGTTTAAGGAAAAACGTTAAACGATACGCGATCACCTCTCAGATGTTCCTAGGCTACGCTTAGACGCTTTAAAAAAAAAAAAAAAAAATACAAATTTCATGTTATCCTTATAATCTTTGAAGTAATATACAAGCTATTTCATATAGTTTTATGGCATCCTATAGGTTATAATCACCCTATATATAGGTTCTAATGCTATACGGATATTTTGTGTGAAGTCACTGACCTCATATCCGCTGGGCAAGGAAACAGTTAAATCAGCTAGGCTGGTCGGGCAGACAGTGCACTCTGGCACTGTTGAGTAGGTAGAGTGGTGGTGCCTCACCTCCTACCAGTTTTCACTCGTTACGACCCGAGGTTTATATTCAGTCTTAAACGTTAGCCTCACACTGTGCTCTTGTCTCCTGCATTACTCAGGAGGCATATATACTTTTTTTCTTTTTTATCAAACACCGAGTTACTGCTCACTCGCTTTCGGGTATATATATATATTCACACCTTGAAATATACCGGTATTATGACGCGTCTATACCAATTGCCAAGGGTAAAGTTTCACTTTAGGGGCACCACAGAAACAGCCCTTCAATTTGGCAGTGGTAGCGAGTTCAGTCCCACAGAAACAGCCCTTCAATTTGACAGTGGTAGTGAGTTCAGTCCCACAGAAACAGCCCTTCAATTTGACAGTGGTAGTGAGTTCAGTCCCACAGAAACAGCCCTTCAATTTGACAGTGGTAGTGAGTTCAGTCCCACAGAAACAGCCCTTCAATTTGGCAGTGGTAGTGAGTTCAGTCCCACAGAAACAGCCCTTCAATTTGACAGTGGTAGTGAGTTCAGTCCCACAGAAACAGCCCTTCAATTTGACAGTGGTAGTGAGTTCAGTCCCACAGAAACAGCCCTTCAATTTGACAGTGGTAGTGAGTTCAGTCCCACAGAAACAGCCCTTCAATTTGACAGTGGTAGTGAGTTCAGTCCCACAGAAACAGCCCTTCAATTTGACAGTGGTAGTGAGTTCAGTCCCACAGAAACAGCCCTTCAATTTGGCAGTGGTAGTGAGTTCGTGTGAGGAAGTGGGACCTGGAGCATTATTTGTTACAATTTGGTTATTGACCTGCATAGCACGATCGGAAGTTGCTGCCACAAATATATGTACGCTTGTTAGGTGAAGCTTGTTTTCTCAATTCTCTCTACTTACCGACCAAAGACGTGTCAAAAGCACAGAACTATTTCCCAATGAAGCCATTTTTTCCCCCTTTACGTTAATGATTTATCAGGGAGAGCTATGATCATGTGGAAAATGTGGGGTTAAAGCGAGTGAAATGAAAATGAAAACCTCCCAAGGAATCTCAATTCATATATATATATATATATATATATATATATATATATATATATATATATATATATATATATATATATATATTATACTTTGTCGCTGTCTCCCGCGTTAGCGAGGTAGCGCAAGGAAACAGACGAAGAATGGTCCAACTCACCCACATATACAGGTATATACATAAACGCCCACACACGCACATATACATACCTATACATTTCAACGCATACATATATATACATACACAGACATATACATATATACACATGTACATACTCATACTTGCTGCCTTCATCCATTCTCGTCGCCACCCCACCACACATGAAATGGCACCCCCTTTCCCCTGCTCACGCGCGAGGTAGCGTTAGGAAAGACAAGGGCCACATTCGTTCACACTCAGTCTCTAGCTATCATGTGTAATGCACCGAAACCACAGCTCCCATTCCACAAAACTTTCCATGACTTACCCCAGACGCTTCACACGCCCTGGTTCAATCCATTGACAGCACGTCGACCCCGGTATACCACATCGCTCCAGTTCACTCTATTCCTTGCATGCCTTTCACCCTCCTGCATGTTCAGAACCCGATCGCTCAAAATCTTTTTCACTCCATTTTTCCACCTCCAATTAGGTCTCCCACTTCTCCTCGTTCCCTCCACCTGACACATATATCCTCTTTGTCAATCTTTCCTCACTTATTCTCTCCATGTGACCAAACCATTTCAAAACACCCTCTTCTGCTCTCTCAACCACACATTTTTTCTTACCACACCTCTCTCGTACCCTTTCATTACTTACTCGATCAAACCACCTCACACCACATATTGTCCTCAAACATCTCATTTCTAACACATCCACCCTCCTCCGCACAACCCTATCAATAGCCCATGCCTCGCAACCATGTAACATTGTTTGAACCACTATTCCTTCAAACATACCCATTTTCGCTCTCCGAGATAATGTTCTCGCCTTTCCACACATTCCTCAACGCTACCAGAACTTTCGCCCCCTCCCCCACCCTGTGACTCACTTCGCTTCCATGGTTCCAACCGCTGCTAAATCCACTCCCAGATATCTAAAACACTTCACTTCCTCCAGTTTTTCTCCATTCAAACTTACCTCCCAATTAACTTGTCCCTCAACCCTACTGAACTTAATAACCTTTTATGCTACATGAAGAAAACAAGTGAAAGAGATAGTATGAGGTTTCAATGATTGTTGTGTATTTATCTTTTTCTCTCGTATACAACTAGTATGGCGGATGAAGACAGTATCATTGGTATATTTTGGTATATCATAAGATCAAAGGCAATGCCCTTCCTTTTAGTTAGGCGAAGAATCCCATGGAGTGTGTTAATTTCTCGCGGTTTATTTCACTCTGTGGCACATTTTCTCTGATAGACTCGTCAAAGTCATCCCTATAATGCATCTTTTCTTTTATGGTATAACTAATGCTCCAAATCACGTTCCTTCCATATCCTTGTTATTTCTGCGGTGCCCTAAAACTAGAACTATCGCTATCATATTACGTTTTTATTCCGTGGATCACGGTGCAAAGTAGCAGATAAACCCATGTATCTTAGAAGAGCCATTATCCTCGTAACTCGTGTTTTAAAACGCAGTGAAAATGCAGTCTGTAATATAATAAATTTGTCATACCGGATCATATTTTTTTTAAAAAACGCTGTGAAAATGCAATCTTCAATAAATTACATTTTCCATACCGGATCATATTTTTTTGAAACGCTGTGAAAATGCAATCTTCAATAAATTACATTTTCCATACCGAAACATATGTTTTAAAACGCTGTGAAAATGCAATCTTCAATCAATTACATTTTTCTCACCGGAACATATACAAAATCAGCTAATGCACTAAAAGTTGTCATCACGTTTCTCCTTTTTCCCTCTCTCTTTGATAACGTTGGCAAATTCAACCTATATTTCCTCCCCGTAACTCTCCCATTTTTCAGCGTACGCTAGGCGGGCGGGCCTGAGGTTGGGTTTTTCGTCGAGCGTGTGAATAAAACATTATCTTCCATTTCTGACGGTCGGTATATATATATATATATATATATATATATATATATATATATATATATATATATATATATATATATATATATTATTTCTGTAGCGATTCCCGCAGATATGTTTCCTGTCCTTATCTGTCAACATCTGAGAGTCGTATTTTGTTTTCTTTCTATACATGATTCTCGAAGAAGAAATAGTCACCTCTGTCTTTTTTTTTTTTAAAACAAACAGCAACTGCTACTATGTATGTACCATCCGTGTGTTGTTTTGTTTTTTTTCCGCTGTAGAAAATGTTACAGAGTCTTCTTGATCAGACCGAGGCAACGGAGTTAATTCAAGTCCTTATAGCTCATCAAGGTCACATAATCCCTCGTCCTGTGAAAGGAAAGCCCACCTGGTACACGACAACCAAAACTCTCCCTTTTTATTCACGTGTTTGCGTGTGGTTTGTCGTTCTCAATTTAGATGCTTTGCGTAAACCTTACCTTGTCTAATGGGATGGTTCACTCTGCTAGTCATGTTTCGCGTGCTCCGCTTTAACCTCCTCCGCTCGATGTGAGAATCTTTGGTATATAATAGCCCAGAATATGACCTGACCGTTGAGAATCAGGTCATTGGTAACTCCATCATACCCAAAGGTCATAGCCATGTCGTGCTCAAGGATTGTATACCGTGTCGTGCTCAAGGGTCGTACCGTATTGTGCTCTAGGATCATACCGTGTCGTGATCTAGGATCATACCGTGTCGTGCTCTAGGATCGTACCATTTTGTGCTCTAGGAGCATACCGTGTCGTGATCTAGGATCATACCGTGTCGTGCTCTAGGATCGTACCGTATTGTGCTCTAGGAGCATACCGTGTCGTGATCTAGGATCGTACCGTATTGTGCTCTAGGATCATACCGTGTCGTGATATAGGATCGTACCATATTGTGCTCTAGGATCGTACCATATTGTGCTCTAGGATCGTACCATATTGTGCTCTAGGATCGTACCGTGTGGTGCTGAGGGATCGTACCGTGTCATGTTGAAGGATTGCACCGTGGTGTCGTGCTCTAGGATCGTACCTATGTGCGCAGGGACTCACCATCATAGGCACCAAGGTTCCTCGCCACTACTCCTATCACAGACAGTTAAGGATGATTGCATTTTTCCGCTCGCTCTACGCCAGCAGCAGCACCTGCTCCCTCACGTACGGTTTGGCTAGGCTACACACACAGCTCGTCGCAGGCTCCTGCCGTTTTTTTATTACGGTGGATCTATTGGTAAGTAGGAGAACAGCGACTGTGAATATGTTCAACACTGTAAGACAAGAGAAGTGAGACAAGACTTTAAGTTTATGAGTGAAATATTGACGATTTGATGTGTTTATTAAGTAAGTTGAGGTTGTATGTACACTTGCCGTTTAACTGATGTCATATTCTGCAAAATGTTTCGGACAAAAGAAAAAATATGCTGTATCTGGCAACTACCTCTACCTCTCGCTTCCACCATGTCTTCATTGTCTTCGCACAGCTTCTCGTAATAGAAAGCAAATTCATACGTCCATATTTTAAGTTTTTAATCGATTTATAGACATGAGTGCGTTTGGCTATGCTATTAGACACTGTCGCCTGTGATGTCACCACATTGCCGACACGTTAATGTCCCTGCACAGTTTCAGGGTTTGCCCCGCTCATTATAGATGCATCCAAAGACACTTGCACAATGTTATGTTATTCTGGAAGGAAAAGAAAAAAATATATAGCTTACAAAATTTGCTGTGACCGAGCTCCACCTGAGTAGGGAGAGACGCCACACATGCCACGATTAATATTAATCAGCTGGTCATCTGTAATTGCTGAATTTAAACAATACATTGGTTCACAGTATCCTGAATTACTGAGCCACGTATTTGCCTTTTTTTTTTGTATAATGTTTCTGTTGTGCTAGCGTCACGGCGTGCGTAAATAACTAGGGTTTCCTAAATGGCAAAACCTACTTGACGGTGGGGGGGGGACACTTTCCAGCCCCCCCTACCCTCGTACCCTCCTCTCCCTAACCCCCGCGACCTTGAGAACTTTTAGATGCCCTCCTATTTGCCCCTAATGTTGAAGTTTACCTGGAAAACATTGATTTTGTACTGCTTCACCCTCCCTCCTCCGTCCCTCCCTCCCTTCCAGCTTTTATTCTCCCTGCCTTCAGCGCGTGTCGCCCACAATTAAGACTTTCTTCCTCTCTCTTTGGAAATTAATTCATTGAATTATTATTATTATCATTATTATTATTATTATTATTATTATTTATCCCTGGGGATAGGGGAGAAAGAATACTTCCCACGTATTCCCTGCGTGTCGTAGAAGGCGACTAAAAGGGAAGGGAGCGGGGGGCTGGAAATCCTCCCCTCTCGTTTTTTTTTTTTTTTTTTTTTAATTTTCCAAAAGAAGGAACAGAGAAGGGGGCCAGGTGAGGGTATTCCCTCAAAGGCCCAGTCCTCTGTTCTTAACGCTACCTCGCTATCGCGGGAAATGGCGAATAGTATGAAAAAAAAAATTATTATTATTATTATTATTATTATTACACTCAAGCCAAACAACACTGGGGACAATGAAACGAAAAAATACGGCACACAACCAACATTTAGTGTAGCCTCCTATAGCGTCAATGACTTTACTAAGTCCTTTTGGTACGATGTCAAAGACGTGCCGTAATAAGTTTTCCTTGTTTGACACAAGCCCAGAATCCCATATCCAGGATATAATTTATTCATAGAAGGATTATTCATAACGTGTTATCATCATTGATATTCAAAACTGCACCACCGCCCACCGCTCTCTTCCCCCTCTGTGAGCGATAATTTCGTGTCATAATGCTTCGTTTCCCAGTATTACAATCTCTAAAATGCGAACTGTTTTGCTTGGTGATTAAGGCTGTATTCTTCACTCAAACAGTAAGTAATATATGTTTCGTATTATTTCAATTAACTGTCCTTCACTTGATAGAATGTAAGGAGAACTCCGTCTAGTTGGGTAAGATGCCAGATGTCGGCACTAAGTGAAATTCACTGGATTTTGTGACTGCTTGGGGCAACACGTGAAATTAGTAGCGAGAAAACGTTGGATTATAAAATGATAGATATCTTTATAGACATGTGTTTAGAAATATAAATGAATACATAAAATAATACATGATTCGTTTAGAAATTTATATATAAAGATACATAAAATAACACGATTCATATTGTCTCTTCCAGTTATTGCATCGGTCATGCTATAGACTATGGTGTGTGTGTGTGTGTGTGCGTACAAAGGAGTAAAGACATGATGTGTATATATACAAAGACGGGACAATACAATGGTAGAAAGTTTCAAAGCTTGGTGGTTTAGGGAAAGAAACAGTTATGTGAGGCAGCAGCTTGTCTGGTATTGCGTGGTGTAGCTATTGGAGAGAGCACACAAGCAGCCAGCTCCGGGAGAGAGAGAGAGAGAGAGAGAGAGAGAGAGAGAGAGAGAGAGAGAGAGAGAGAGAGAGAGAGAGAGAGAGATGCACAACTGACCGAAATTGTGCTTTCACGTTTGTGCTTGTGTATGCATATGCGTGTTTATATTCATCCATTTGTATACATTACTGGGAGGAAGATACGTTTGTGAGGACCCGATCACTTTTTTTTTTTTTAAATGCCATGACAACCCTTTTTTTTTTTGTTTTAAACCTTCGTGTGGAGTCAGCATTCACAGTATCACTATTGTGTTTATATTATTCACACGCACTTTCATGAGGATATGTGTGTGTGTGTGTGTGTGTGTGTGTGTGTGTGTGTGTGTGCTGTCGTGGGATGCGCTTAAATCTGCATATGATGTCGGATCAACGATGAAAAATTGCCCTGTTTTGAAAACACACGATAGACATATAGCTACATAAATACACGGCGAATCATCCTGTCCCTTGCCAGAACCTACGTTGGGTTGGTTCTACGTGGTATTATCAAAACCATTACATAGGACACAGGGAGTATTCAAGAATTATAGGACATATTGCTTAGGATGCTGTTGCTGTTGTGATATGACACCTGCAGTAATGTATTTCTGTCACTTGTAGCTGAGAGCAACAGAGATCGGTGTTAAGATGGACCTAAGATGGGGGGAGCCATACCACGAAACTAGCTGCACAGGACTGGAGCTTGAGGCGAGTGCTTGCGCAACAGATGTTAGCTAACGACTGCGCAACAGATGTTAGCTAACGACAGCGAAACAGATGTCAGCTAACCGACGACTGCGCAGCAGATGTCAGCTAACCGACGACTGCGCAGCAGATGTCAGCTAACCGACGACTGCGAAACAGATGTCAGCTAACCGACGACTGCGCAGCAGATGTCAGCTAACCGAAAGACTGCGCAGCAGATGTTAGCTAACCGACGACTGCGCAGCAGATGTTAGCTAACGACTGCGCAGCAGATGTCAGCTAACCGACGACTGCGCAGCAGATGTTAGCTAACCGACGACTGCGCTGCAGATGTTAGCTAACCGACGACTGCGCAGCAGATGTTAGCTAACGACTGCGCAGCAGGTGTCAGCTAACGACTGCTCAACAGGTGTCAGCTAACGACTGCTTAACAGGTGTTACAGCTTACCGCCGTGGTTCGGTTCGTAAAAAACGTAAACTTGAATCCGTAAGCTTCACAATGCTTTGCCCGTCTGGTTCACCGTCGTATAACAAGTGCTGTGTTGTTTTATCAAAAGCTTTTATATAGCAAATGCTCTCTATTGTTTATCAAAAGCATTTATATAGGATTTAGTGCCAAAGACGTGCTTAATTATTCAGAACGAGAAAATATATAAATGCCCTTTTTTTTTTTTTTGTAATTTCCACACTCAACGAATCTCAAAAAAAAAATCAAAATATAAAAAATAAATGAAAATAAATTCTCCCATTCGTGCGATATCTACTTTTTTTTTTTCTTGCTTGGAATTTGTGATACGTTAGTTGTAATTTCATGCAACATTCAAGTGCTACTTGAACGTCGTCGCCCTAAGAGTTGGCAATACCGAGGGACCAGTTCAAGGTCACTTGCATGAGAGCTCTGTGGGGGGGGGAAGGGAAGATGGTCGTTAAACTGAACCAGTCACCAGCCCACTTATATCATTATGGGGGGGGGGGGGGGGGAGCAAGATGATTGGAGGAGGTGGGGAGCGTTCATACAAGAGTACATTTTGGCTTGCAGAGACGTGATGATGATGATGTTAAGGTAGTGGTGGTGGTCGAAGGCGTTGTAGGACCATGGACGGACAGGTGTGTGTGTGAGTGAGGCTTCTGGGAGACAATGATCGTGAGGGAGATATATATATATATATATATATATATATATATATATATATATATTTTTTTTTTAACTATTCGCCATTTCCCGCGTTAGCGAGGTAGCGTTAAGAACAGAGGACTGAGCCTTTGAGGGAATATCCTCACCTGGCCCCCTTCTCTGTTCCTTCTTTTGGAAAATTAAAAAAAAAGAGAGGGGAGGATTTCTAGCCCCCCGCTCCCTCCCCTTTTAGTCGCCTTCTACGACACGCAGGGAATACGTGGGAAGTATTCTTTCTCCCCTATCCCCAGGGATATATATATTTTCCATTGATAAGGAGAGTAGCCTGGGAGAGTTCCGTCTGTAGTGGTGATAACACAGGCATTTGTGCTCCCGATAATGGTGATCCACGGCAACTGTGTGTTGCCAAGGGGTGTGTAAAAGAACTAGTTTGTTGTGGATAGAAAAAAAAAAAAAAATTGAAAGTCGATGGAGAGAGATAGGAGATTATTGGTGCCTATGCACCTGGCCATGAGAAGATCTTGTGAGAGGCAAGTGTTTTGGGAGCAGTTGAGACAACGTGTCAGCAGTTTTGGTGCACGAGACCGGGTTATAGTGATGGGTGATTTGAATGCGGAGGAGAGTAATGTGGCAGTTGAGGGTATAATTGGTGTACATGGAGTGCTGAGTGTTGTGAATGGAAATGGAGAAGAGCTTGCGGATTGTGTGCTGAAAAAAAAAATGACTGGTTATTGGAAAGATCTGGTTTAAAATGAGAGATATGCGTAAGTACACGTATGTGGGTAAGAGGTTATCAAAGGCCATGATCAGATGACGTGTTAACTGATAAGCGTGTAAAAGAGACTTTGTGGATGCAAAATTGCTGGGAGGGGCAGCTGGTTGGCTTGCCTGATCACTCTATCTTGTGGGGGTGAAGGTGAAGATTTGTAGAGGTGTCTAGGAGAAGAGAGTGGTGAGGGTATGTGACATTGGAAAGGAGACTTGTGTGAGGAAGTACCAGGAGAGATTGGAGTGTAGAATGGCAAAAGGTGAGAGCAAATGATGTGAGGGGAGTATGTGAGGAATGGGATGTATTCAGGGAACCACTGATGGCATGTGCAAGAGATGCATGTGGCATGAGAAAGGTGGGAAGTGGGAATATATATATATATCTGCATGTCGGAGAGGCAGCTAAAAGGGGACGAAGCGGGAGGCTGGAAATCCTCGCCTCCCGTTTTTACTTTTCCAGAAGGAACAAAGAAGGGGGCCAAGTAAGGATATTCCCTTTAAGGCTCAGTCCTTTGTTCTTAACACTACCTCGCTGACGCGGGAAATGGCGAATATATATATATATATATATATATATATATATATATATATATATATATATATATATATTCATTTTATTTATTTTGCTTTGTCGCTGTCTCCCGCGTTAGCGAGGCAGCGCAAGGAAACTGACGAAAGAATGGCCCAACCCACCCACATACACATGTATGTACATACACGTCCACACACAGCACATATACATACCTATACATCTCATTGTATACATCTATATATATATACACACACAGACATATACATATATACCCATGTACGTAGTTCATACTGTCTGCCTTTATTAATTCCCATCGCCACCCCGCCACACATGGAATAACAACACCCTCCCCCCCCCCCCCCCCCCTCATGTGTGCGAGGTATCAAATTGCATCGCCAAGGAAGGATGGTAGAGGGTTGTCAAAGCTACTTTGATGCCACTAATTCTGCACGACGGCGCAACCCTTCACTCGAATGTACGACCCTTGAGCACGACGGGTACGACCTTTGAGTATGGTGGCCTGGCATCGGACCCGGACTCGTTAACAAAGAGTCGGGGGGGGGTCGACTTAGGATCGGCCGGCAGTACCGGGGAGGCAAGGTTGTTTCAACCGTGTGCAAGCGGCCAAGGTTCTCAACTGCTCAGTCGAAGCCCGCAAGAAACATTATCAACCATCGGCATCAAAGAAAACGAGACAGAAATATATGAGACACACACACACACACACACACACACGCGCGCATCTTGTTGCTCTACCGTGTACCGTCATCTTATTGGGACCTACTGTGGCACCGTCACCTTGAACCAAGTTTCTCCCACGTTTCAACTCCTAGCTTGTGTGAGGTGAACGAATGCGTGTTTCATCCTAGTCTTCGCCCACCACGGCCTCAAAACATTCCCGCCCGACCACGGAGGAGGTATAACGCGTTTCTGACCCATCTTTTAAACTGGCTCGCGCGCGCTGTGCCGTTCTGTCCTTGTATGTATTGCATCGCCGTAAATATAACATATCCAATGTCACTGCATTGAGGAGCCGTGGGAACGGGCTGGGCCACATGCCTCTATCCCAAGGGATGTTTACAATGATTGAATCGTCCTTGGGACATTGTTCGTCAAGGTACCGTCATCTTCATCGGTTATCAGTACACGTCATCTACAGCTGTAAATCTAATTTACCGTAAGATCTACCGTCATCTACATCTTTTTCAGTACACGTCATCTACAGTTTTTAATCTACTTTACCTTAAGATGATCTACCGTGAAGTCATCTACATCTTTTTCATTACACGTCATCCACACATGTGAATCTACTTTACCTTAAGATGATCTACCGTGAAACCATCTACATCTTTTTCATTACACGTCATCTACAGCTGTAAATCTAATTTACCGTAAGATCTACCGTCATCTTATCAGAACACGTCATCTACAGTTATATACCACAACCCTCCAACAACAACAACAAGAATCGCATAGTCGTGGGGGGTAGATTTCGGAGCAGCGTTTGGCAGGCAAAACCGCGAGCCTCAAGAAGAGAGTAAACAAACACACAGGCCATAGGAAGACCTCCCGTGAATTGTCACATATTGTCTTGGTCAGGTTTTCCCGCAGCAACTCGGGGGAACCTGGCCACATCCACCGGTCTAGACCACAGAGGTCAATGGAGTGTTGCGCTGTGCTTTTTGCCTTTGCAGGCAGTGTGTGCTTGCAGGGGGCAAAAAGTAAAACAAAAGCGAGCGAGCTCTCCTCCGGTGTCGCCCAGCGATACAGGTAGGGAAGGGCCGAGTGTCTTTCGCACATCACGACCTTGAGCTCTTACGAGATACGGACAGAGTTACGTAAAGATAAGAGTACTAGATATGGTTGTTTTAAAAAATAGGTCGTCAGACGTTCATCTTTTGTTTTTTGTGTAACGTCTCTCCCTCTCTTTCTGTGTGTGCACGTTCATCTTTTGTTTTTGTAACGTCTCTTCCTCTCTTTGTGTGTGTGCACGTTCATCTTTCGTTTTTGTAACGTCTCTTCCTCTCTTTGTGTGTGTGCACGTTCATCTTTCGTTTTTGTAACGTCTCTTCCTCTCTTTCTGTGTGTGCACGTTCATCTTTCGTTTTTGTAACGTCTCTTCTTCTCTTTCTGTGTGTGCACCTTCATCTTTCGTTTTAGTAACGTCTCTTCTTCTCTTTCTGTGTCTGCACGTTCATCTTTCGTTTTTGTAACGTCTCTTCCTCTCTTTTTTCTGTGTGAGCTTGTGATGTCTGCTTGATTTAACGCTCCCGTCCCAAACCTTCCCTTGACGTGACACTAATATTGTGCTTTCGAAACATACTTAAAAAAAGAATCCTCGATTAAATGCTCGCTCTCTCGTTACTTCTGCCACTCACACGCATTCTTTCTCTGCTTGTACCACCCATATCTCTGTATCTTTTTGAGGTTGGTTTACAGTTAATTTATTAATGTGGAAACATTGCGTTCAAATGTATACGCGTAGGTAGCCACACACACACAAAAGATTCAATGCGTTCATGACCAAATGGTGATTCTTGACTTTTGTTATACATTTAAGTTCAATTTAATTTTTGTTGCCAACATTTTAGTATCTATATTTTTTTTTTTTGTAAACAATGAGTAGGTTTATTTTTCATGGCAAACAATTCGGGATTTTATTTTTTCATAGATTTGAGCAGCGGCATCAAATAGTAGTAGTAGTAGTTGTTGTAGTAGTAGTAGTAGCAGTAGTAGTGGTAGTAGTAATAGTAGTTGTAGTAGTAGTAGTAGTAGTAGTAGTAGTAGTAGTAGTAGCAGCAGTAGTAGTAGTTGTTGTAGTAGTAGTAGTAGTAGTAGTAGTAGTAGTAGTAGTAGTAGTAGTTGTAGTAGTAGCAGCAGTAGTAGTAGTAGTTGTAGTAGTAGCAGCAGTAGTAGTAGAAGTAGTAGTAGTAGTAGTAGTAGTAGTAGTAGTAGTAGCAGCAGTAGTAGTAGTAGTTGTAGTAGTAGTAGTAGTAGTAGTAGTAGCATATAGTTGCACGGTTTGTTCTGTTCATTATATATTTAGTAGGATGGGCAACGTGAGTGCAGCAGTGTTTGGGTAGGTGCAGCGAAATTTTTGGCTTGCCTCCAAAGTTCATTTATTTCTTGTACGTACCTTCCTCGTGAATACTTTATTGAACTCAAAAGAACAGAAGTATCCGTATATATATATATATATATATATATATATATATATATATATATATATATATATATATATATATATATATATATATATATATCCCTGGGGATAGGGGAGAAAGAATACTTCCCACGTATTCCCTGCATGTCGTAGAAGGCGACTAAAAGGGGAGGGAGCAGGGGGCTGGAAATCCTCCCCTCTCGTTTTTTTTTTTAATTTTCCAAAAGAAGGAACAGAGAATTGGGCCAGGTGAGGGTATTCCCTCAAAGGCCCAGTTCTCTGTTCTTAACGCTACCTCGCTAATGCGGGAAATGGCGAATAGTTTGAAAGAAAAGAAAGAAATATATATATATATATATATATATATATATATATATATATATATATATATATATATATTTTTTTTTTTTTTTTTCTTTTTTTATTTACTTTACTTTCTCGCTGTCTCCCGCGTTAGGTAGGTAGCGCAAGGAAACAGACGAAAGAATGGCCCAACCCACCCACATACACATGTATATACATAAACGCCCATATACGCTCATATACATACTTATACATTTCAACGTATACATACATATACATATATACACATGTACATATTCATACATGCTGCCTTCATCTGTTCTCGCCGCCACCCCGCCTTACATGAAATGACACCCCCCGCGTGTGCGCGAGGTAGCGCTAAGGAAAAGACAACAAAAGCCACATTTGGTCACACTCAGTCTCTACCTGTCATGTGTAATGCACCAAAACCACAGCACCCTTCCACATCCAGGCCCCACAAAACTTTAAATGGTTTACCCCAGACGCTTCACATGCCCTGGTTCAATCCACTGACAGCACGTCAATACCACATCGTTCCAATTCACTCTATCTATTCCTTGCACGCCTTTCACCCTCCTGTATGTTCAGGCCCCGATCGCTCAAAATCTTTTTCACTCCATCCTTCCACCTCCAATTTGGGCTCCCACTTCTCGTTTCCTCCACCTCTGACACATACATCCTCTTTGTCAATCTTTCCTCTCATTCTTTCCATGTGACTAAACCATTTCAATACACCTTCTTCTCTCTCAACCACACTCTTTTTTATTACCACACATCTCTCTTACCCTTTCATTATTTACTCGATCAAACCACCTCACACCAAATATTGTCCTGAAACAACTCATTTCCAACAAATCCACCCTCCTCCGCACAACCTTATCTATAGCCCATGCCTTACAACCATATAACATATATATATATATATATATATATATATATATATATATGTGTGTGTGTGGGTGTGTGTGTGTAAAATAAAGCTTGAAGATTTTCCATAAAATGTGAGCTATACTTTGAGGAACAGATGGATATGCGTGTGGTGTTTATGGATCTGGAGAAAACATATGATAGGGTTGATAAGAGATGTGTTGTGGGATGTCTTTGTATACGGTGTGGGAGGCAAGCTGGTAGATGCAGTGTTTTTTTAATCAAGGTTGTCAGGCATGTGTACGGGCAGGGAGAGAGGAGAGTGAATGGTTCCAAGAGAAGGTTGGTCTGCGGGTGGGGTGTGTGATGTCTCCATGGTTATTTAATTTGTTTACGGACAAGGCGGTGAGTGAGGTAGATGCGAGAGTCTTAGAGAGAGAGAGAGAGAGAGAGAGAGAGAGAGAGAGAGAGAGAGAGAGAGAGAGAGAGAGGAGGGGTAGGGGTGGGGGGCGAGTATGCAGTCTTTGGGGGATGAGAGGGCTTGGGAATTGAGTCACTTGTTTGCTGATGACGCACTGCTGGTGGTAGATTCGAGTGAGAAACTGCAAATGTTGGGGACTGAGTTTGGAAGATTGCGTGAAAGAACTTTTCTCTATTCAAACTTACATCCCAATTAACTTGTCCTTCAACCCTACTGAACCTAATAACCTTGATCTTACTCACATTTACTCTCAACTTTATCCTTTCACACACTTTTCCAAACTCAGTCACCAACTTCTGCAGTTTCTCACTCGAATCAGCCACTAGAACTGTATCATTGGTGAACAACTGACTCACTTCCCAGGCCCTCTCATCCCCAACAGACTGCATACTCGCCCCTCTCCAAAGCTCCTGCATCTATTTACCTAACCACCCCATCCATAAACAAATTAAACAACCCTGGAGACATCACACACCCCTGCTGCAGTCTGACATTCACTGGGAACTAATAACTTTCCTTTCTTCCTACTCGTACACATGCCTTACATCCTTACAAAACTTTTCACTGCTTCTGCTAACTTACCTCCCACACCACATACTCGTGAGACCTTCCACAAAGCATCTCTATCAACTATCATATGCCTTCTCCAGATCCATAAATGCTACATTCATATCCATCAGATTTAGTTAGTATTTCTCATACATTCTTCAAAGCAAATACCTGATCCACACATCCTCTACCACTTCTGAAACCACACTGCTCTTCCCCAGTCTTATGCTCTGTACATGCCTTCACCCTCTCAATCAATACCCCTCCCATTTAGTTTCCCAGGAATACTCTACAAACTTATGCCTTTGTAGTTTGAACACACGTTTATTCCCTTTGCCTTTATACAATGGCACTATGCATGCATTCCACCAATCCTCAGGCACTTCACCATGATCCATACATACAATGAATAACCTTACCAACCAATCAACAACACAGTCACTCCCTTTTTAAATAAATTCCACTGTAATATCATCCAAACCCGCCGTCTTGCCTGATTTCATCTTCCGTAAAGCAATCACTGCTTTTTCTCTCTTATCCAAACCATTTTCCCTGACCCTCTCACTCTGCACACCACCTCGACCAAAACACCCTATATCTGCGACTCTATCATCAAACACATTCAACAAACCTTCAAAATACTCACTCCATCTCGCTTCATCACTACCTGTTATTACTTCCCCACTTGCCCCCTCCACCGATGTTCCAATTTGTTTTCTTGTCTTACGTTATTTACCTCCTTCCAAATATCTTTCTATTCTCTCTAAAGTTTAATGATGCTCTCTCATCCCAACGCTCATTTGCCCTCTTTTTCAACCCTTGCACCTTTCTCTTGACCTTCTGCCGCTTTCTTTTATACATCTCCCAGTCACTTGCACTCCTTCCTTAAAAGTATTGTCCAAACGCCTCTCTTTTCTCTTTCACTAACAGCTTTACTCCTTCATCATCCTACCACTCACTACCCTTTCTAATCTGCCCACCTCTTAACTTTCTCATGCCACATGCATACTTTGCGTAAGCCACCACTGCTTCCATAAATACATCCCATTCCTCCCTCATTCCCCTTCCGTCATTTGCTCTCACCTTTTGCCATTCTACACTCATTCTCTCCTGGTACTTCCTCACTCAAGTCTCCTTTTCAAGCTCACTTTTTCTCACCACTCTCTTCTCCCCATCCACTTTTTTTTTTTTTGAAAACCTCTACTAATCTTCACCTTCGCCTATATATACCCGAAATATTTTGTCTTAAAAATGTCATTCCCTTCTACGTACGTGGGAGGGTCTGAACACATTGAATGGATGACAACTGTTTTACCTTGTGGCGATTACGTGCGCTACATTTATCGGTCGCTCAACGCATGATGGCTGAGAAGCAACGTTCGTTCTCTCGTTAACATGATTCTCTTTAATAGTTAGTGAAGTCTTCGAGATTCAGGGAAGGTAACAAGAAGGGCCTTAAACACAACCAACATGAATGAGAACACGTTCGGAATCACATACATACATAGGTACGTACGTATATGATACACACATGCTCACATATACACAGTTTCAAGCTCAGTGTCATAAACAAATGATATAATCATTCAACACACGCTTACTTACTCGGACATGCATAAATACATACTCGCTGTTTCATGCACAGGGCCGTAAATAGATTTCAGCTTATAATATGGGAAAGAAAAAAATGAATGTTGACTTTTAATTTGGTCCATATGAACAACTGTGGGTGGGTGTGTAGGGAAACTGTAAGATTCTCTACCCAAGGTTCTGTTGAGCCGATTTGGCAGTCTTATGGGGAAATAACGCGCTCTCTCTCTCTCTCTCTCTCTCTCTCTCTCTCTCTCTCTCTCTCTCTCTCTCTCTCTCTCTCTCTCTCTCTCTCATGTCTTTCCTTGACCATTTATCACTAAACACTTTCTCTTAATTTTCCTTTTACAAGAATGAATTGTACCTTATTTTTTTTTTTCTAGTGACGTAGTTTTTATGTAACTCTCTCTCTCTCTCTCTCTCTCTCTCTCTCTCTCTCTCTCTCTCTCTCTCTCTCTCTCTCTCTCTCTCTCTCATGTCTTTCCTTGACCATTTATCACTAAACACTTTCTCTTATTTTTCCTTTTACAAGAATGAATTGTACCTTAAATTTTTTTTCTAGTGACGTAGTTTCTCTCTCTCTCTCTCTCTCTCTCTCTCTCTCTCTCTCTCTCTCTCTCTCTCTCTCTCTCTCTCTCTCTCTCTCTCTCACGGACCTCCGCGGTGTAGCGATTAGCGTTACTGACCATCAAGCCTGGGTTCAAACCCGCAATGGTTCGAACTCTGGTCGCGGCAGCCGGTCCAAAGTCCATCACAGCTGTTCATCCTCCCCAGTGGGCTGGTTGATGGCCTGTGTACCTAGCATA
This sequence comes from Panulirus ornatus, assembly GCF_036320965.1. Lineage (NCBI taxonomy): Eukaryota > Metazoa > Arthropoda > Malacostraca > Decapoda > Palinuridae > Panulirus > Panulirus ornatus. Next base: position 16,618,780 of record NC_092255.1, read on the forward strand.
GGCTACGGTGTGTGTGTGTGTGCATATACAGGAGTATAGACATGGCACACATATGTCGAAGGTAAAGAAGACGGGGCAACACATGTGTAAAAACACTCTCTCTCTCTCTCTCTCTCTCTCTCTCTCTCTCTCTCTCTCTCTCTCTCTGGGTACACTGAATACGGCACGTACTAGAGGCAATAGACATGAGAGGTACAATATCTCTGGGGACACTTGAATACGGAAAGCACTAGAGGCAATAGGCATATAAGGGGTACAGTCTCTCTGGGGACACTTGAATACGGAAAGCATTAGAGGCAATAGGCATATAAGGGGTACAGTCTCTCTGGGGACACTTGAATACGGAAAGCATTAGAGGCAATAGATATATAAGGGGTACAGTCTCTCTGGGGACACTTGAATACGGAAAGCATTAGAGGCAATAGGCATATAAGCGGTACAGTCTCTCTGGGGACGTTGAATACGGAAAGCACTTGAGGCAATAGGCATATAAGGGGTACAGTCCCTCTGGGGACACTTGAATACGGAAAGCACTTGAGGCAATAGATATAGGAGGTACAATATCTCTGGGGACGTTGAACTCGGAACGTATCAGAAGCATTAAATATGAGGTACAATATCTCTGGGGACGTTGAACTCGGAACGTATCAGAAGCATTAAACATGAGGTACAATATCTCTGGGGACGTTGAACTCGGAACGAACTTCAGGCAATGGAAATACGAGGTACAGTCTCTTTGGGGACTGACTATACGAAAGTATATGAGGCAACGCGTACGAGGTATGAATGAATTACTTTTTTTTCGAAAATATGCTAGAAAGAAAATATTAGATAAAAGTTAAAGGATTCAGAGAAAACGTGATTAGAGAGAAATGGGAGGAAATAAGGAAGAAGCTGATTCTAATGTCCAGAGTGTGTTGATTGTGGATGATCCATCGACACAGTACAGCCAACACGCACAAAACACAACACGCACAAACCAGGTGGGATTGGAAGAGAACCTGGTCAGCTATGAGAGGGTTCAAGACCCTTGTGAAAAATACGTAGCCACCATGATAACCCCTTCCTTCCCCTTTATACTCAAAAAGATATAACAACAAACCGTTTAAGATTATCTTTTTTTTTTTTTTTACATTTTACATTTTTTGGGAGTGTGTTAAATAAACTACAGTGAGCGATAATACTAAGTAGCACGGCCTAGATTAAACCATTGACGGCAATAAGGTAGAAACCCATAGATAAAAGAGCATGGTAAAGATCAGGTATTGAACTTTTGCTTACGAAAGATTTAAAAAAAAAAAAAATGTGGGTTAAGTTCTGGTTACTGAACTGTCTTCGAGAAGGCGTTTGATAATATCCCCCTTCCATCAAATGGTGGATTTAGTTCAATAAATAAATAATATACAAACCTGGATAGACCACGAAGGCGATTCTACTTTAATGGCTCGAAAATCACGGGGACACAGAACGCACTTAAAAGTTAAGTAAAAAGTAACTATTATTATTATTATCATTATTACAGTATCAAGCTCTGGGAGAGAGAGAGAGAGAGAGAGAGAGAGAGAGAGAGAGAGAGAGAGAGAGAGAGAGAGAGAGAGAGGCTAATGTACGATAGGATAGCGACATCGATCAACACCGCTGTGTTGTCCAACTTCGGTCACTGATATTCAGCTCCGCCAATATACATAGATAGTCCTGAATATGTGGGACTCGGAGGGTGAGTTAACTCAGGCCAAGTTATGGCTATCATCTCATTGGGAAGATAAATGGAATCTACTGGTGAGAGGGACTTTGCTGTGGGTCTTAGTTCGCACAACCTTTCGCCAGAATATCTATCGAAGAGAGTTGCACATGAGGTACTAATATATATATATATATATATATATATATATATATATATATATATATATATATATTTTTTTTTTTTTTTTTTTTTTTTTTTGCCGCTGTCTCCCGCGTTTGCGAGGTAGCGCAAGGAAACAGACGAAAGAAATGGCCCAACCCACCCCCATACCCAATGTATATACATACACGTCCACACACGCAAATATACATACCTATACATCTCAATGTACACATATATATATACACACACAGACACATACATATATACCCATGCACACAATTCACACTGTCTGCCTTTATTCATTCCCATCGCCACCTCGCCACACATGGAATACCATCCCCCTCCCCCCTCATTTGTGCGAGGTAGCACTAGGAAAACACAACAAAGGCCCCATTCGTTCACACTCAGTCTCTTCTAGCTGTCATGCAATAATGCCCGAAACCACAGCTACCTTTCCACATCCATGCCCCACACAACTTTCCATGCCCTGATTCAATCCACTGACAGCACGTCAACTCCGGTATACCACATCGATCCAATTCACTCTATTCCTTGCCCTCCTTTCACCCTCCTGCATGTTCAGACCCCGATCACACAAAATCTTTTTCACTCCATCTTTCCACCTCCAATTTGGTCTCCCACTTCTCCTCGTTCCCTCCACCTCCGACACATATATCCTCTTGGTCAATCTTTCCTCACTCATTCTCTCCATGTGCCCAACCATTTCAAAACACCCTCTTCTGCTCTCTCAACCACGCTCTTTTTATTTCCACACACCTCTCTTACCCTTACATTACTTACTCGATCAAACCACCTCACACCACACATTGTCCTCAAACATCTCATTTCCAGCACATCCACCCTCCTGCGCACAACTCTATCCATAGCCCAGGCCTCGCAACCATACAACATTGTTGGAACCCCTATTCCTTCAAACATACCCATTTTTGCTTTCCGAAATAATGTTCTCGACTTCCACACATTCTTCAAGGTTCCCAGGATTTTCGCCCCCTCCCCCACCCTATGATTCACTTCCACTTCCATGGTTCCATCCGCTGCCAGATCCACTCCCAGATATCTAAAACACTTTACTTCCTCCAGTTTTTCTCCATTCAAACTTACCTCCCAATTGACTTGACCCTCAACCCTACTGTACCTAATAACCTTGCTCTTATTCACATTTACTCTTAACTTTCTTCTTTCACACACTTTACCAAACTCAGTCACCAGCTTCTGCAGTTTCTCATATGAATCAGCCACAAGCGCTGTATCATCAGCGAACAACAACTGACTCACTTCCCAAGCTCTCTCATCCACAACAGACTTCATACTTGCCCCTCTTTCCAAAACTCTTGCATTCACCTCCCTAGCAACCCCATCCATAAACAAATTAACCAACCATGGAGACATCACACACCCCTGCCGCAAACCTACATTCACTGAGAACCAATCACTTTCCTCTCTTCCTACACGTACACATGCCTTACATCCTCGATAAAAACTTTTCACTGCTTCAAACAACTTTCCTCCCACACCATATATTCTTAATACCTTCCACAGAGCATCTCTATCAACTCTATCATATGCCTTCTCCAGATCCATAAATGCTACATACAAATCCATTTGCTTTTCTAAGTATTTCTCACATACATTCTTCAAAGCAAACACCTGATCCACACATCCTCTACCACTTCTGAAACCACACTGCTCTTCCCCAATCTGATGCTCTGTACATGCCTTCACCCTCTCAATCAATACCCTCCCATATAATTTACCAGGAATACTCAACAAACTTATACCTCTGTAATTTGAGCACTCACTCTTATCCCCTTTGCCTTTGTACAATGGCACTATGCACGCATTCCGCCAATCCTCAGGCACCTCACCATGAGTCATACATACATTAAATAACCTTACCAACCAGTCAACAATACACTCACCCCCTTTTTTAATAAATTCCACTGCAATACCATCCAAACCTGCTGCCTTGCCGGCTTTCATCTTCCGCAAAGCTTTTACTACCTCTTCTCTGTTTACCAAATCATTTTCCCTAACCCTCTCACTTTGCACACCACCTCGACCAAAACACCCTATATCTGCCACTCTGTCAATAAACACATTCAACAAACCTTCAAAATACTCACTCCATCTCCTTCTCACATCACCACTACTTGTTATCACCTCCCCATTTGCGCCCTTCACTGAAGTTCCCATTTGCCCCCTTGTCTTACGCACTTTATTTACCTCCTTCCAGAACATCTTTTTATTCTCCCTAAAATTTAATGATACTCTCTCATTATATATATATATATATATATATATATATATATATATATATATATATATATATATATATATATATATATACGGTACTGGTGTCCCAACATGTATATTTTAGCGTGTCCGTTGGTTGTGTAATTGTATAGTTTACCGTATCCGTTGATACCCCCCCAGAATCGGTACATAAGCGACGACCATGTTATTTCAAGGGACCTCAGTGCACACAAATTGTCACCTACGATTTATTAAAGCTCAAGTGTATTAAAGTAATGACTAGTCGCTTGGCATTATCATTTTATTTATTTTTTTTTTTTTTTTACTTTCCACGACGTTGTTATGCAGTCGGGAGAAAAATTATTCTCTGAAATCAGGACAACCTGTTACGAAGGTGACCAAATGCTTGAGTAAAAATTCATTCGGTATGTAAAGATATGACCAGATACTCGTGTTATTTTCGGTGTTGTTTTATATAGATAAGCAGGCCACCAAGGGTGATGATGGTCAAGTAACGCACATCTTTACATCAGGCCTATTTATTTTTTCTTCTTTTTTATCTGACCAATCACCTTATCTACACGAGGTCAGGAGTTTCATTATGTACCGTAAAAAATTTCAGGAGAGATAGAAGTACCTTCTTCGGTTGTTATCCTTAGTGTCGAAGGCTCCAGTCACGCACAAATACCACCACATCAAGGCCGGGCCCTAATTGAAATATAGAGAGCATTGTGAAACGGGAAAAGAAAAGACAAGGGGAAAAGTAATCACGAATTTTTGAGAAAGTAAAGAACCTGTCTTTTGAAATGTACCAGGTCGATGTTACTGGGAGACATGAAACTGTGGAGAGTTCCAAAGCTTCGACGTGTTGGGAAAGAAGCAGTAATCAAAACAGCCCACCCTTGAGTTGCTGATGGTCACACAATAACCGTGTGACGCATCAGCTTGTCGAGTATTGCCAGGTCTAGCTAGTGATGTGGGCACACAAGCAGCCAGCTCTCGAGAGCAAAAAAACAAAGCAAAATACCTATAAATGAGAGAAAATGAACCAGCACTGCGGCGCAAGGCAAGGGGGTTAAGTTTAGAAGTCAGCTTGAAACAGTTTATGAGGCGGATCGCTTTCGACTCCAACTCTGTAATGTAAGGATGCAGAACCAGAACCACCCCAAATGTGAGAGCAGTACTCTAACCAAGGACGAATCAGTCCCTTGTATAAACGGAGCAACTGTTCAGATGAGAAAAAGTATCGACATCTAAACACAACTCGGTTTCTTAAGAGGCAGACTTAGCTACTCCTGTAATGTGGGGTTTCCAAGAAAGAGTGGATATTACAGTAATGCCAAGTATGTTTCATTGAGTCAAGAGGTGGAATTACAGATCCGTCAAAGGACAGACCGAGAGTTGTGAAGAGTTCTCGATAGAGAGAGGGGTAGAAATTGGGTCTTGGAGGCATTAAACTGAACAAGATTTTATCTTCTCCAGTGGGATATCCTGTCCAAGTCTTGAGTTTATTGAGGAAGCTGTGTCGAGACGAGATGCAGATCGGGTGAGAGAGGAGGAGGGAACAGAATTGATGGAAGTGGATGAATGCAGTGTTGAGGCGGCAGCATATGAGTGTATTGGATTATTTGTGGAGAAGAAATCAATGGAAAAAAAGAGAAACAGTGTAGGGGACAGGAAAGAATGAGGGAAACAGTGTAGGGGGACAGGAAAGAATGAGGGGAAACAGTGTAGGGGGACAGGACAGAATGAGGAACATCGCTGTTGATGAAAAAAAAAAAAAAAATAGGTGGGTGAGGGGAAGAGGAGGCTGATCCATAAACCACAGAGGTAAGTCGGCTAGAGAGGAAAGTGAGGGAGGGAAGCCAAAAGAGGGAAGCTTTGAGATGAGACCTCGATGCCCCACCCTTTCAAAAGCCTTAGATACGTCAAGGGCAACTTCACATGACTCCCCCACAACCTCACAGGGATGATGACCAGGCATTAGTAAGGAATTAGGAAAGAATATCACCAGTGGATCTCGTCTTACGGAAGCCATATTGGTGGTCAGAGAGAAGACTGTGATTTTCGAAGCGTTTATGGATATAGGGAGTTGAGGAGGGATTCAAAGACTTTGGAAATGGTAGATGTCAATGCAGTAGGACGATAGTTAAAGGGGTCAGAACGGTCATCCTTCTTCAGCCCACGTATTCTCAACGTGGGGTAGAAGGCGACTAAAAGGGGTGGGAGCGAGGAGTAGGAAATCCTGCCATCATGTTTTACTTTCCAAAAGAAGGAACAGAAAAGGGGACCAAGTGAGGATTTTTCCATCTGAGGCTCTGTTATCTGTTCTTGACACTACTTCGCTAACGCCGAAAATGGTAAGCTGTTGCATCACATGATTATTGTGTGGCCATCAGCAACTCAAGGGTGGGCCGTTTTGATACCTACTTCTCTCCCTACACGTTAAAGCTTTGGAACTCTCTACCCTCTCATGTTTTTCCCAATAACTATGACCTGGCACATTTCAAAAGATAGGTTTTTCGCTTTCTCAAAAATTCGCAAATACTATGCCTTTTCTTCTTCCCTTTCATATTTCTCTTTATATTTCAATTAAGGCCCGGCCTTGATGTGGACTTTTGTCTGTGACTGGAGCCTTCAAAACACACACACACACACACACACACACACACATATATATATTCGCCATTTCCCGCGGTAGCGAGGTAGCGTTAAGAACAGAGGACTGAGCATTTGAGGGAATATCCTCACTTGGCCTTCTCTGTTCCTTCTTTTGGAAAATTAAAAAACGAGAGGGGAGGATATCCAGCCCCCCTCCCATATATATATATATATATATATATATATATATATATATATATATATATATATATATATATGTGTGTGTGTGTGTGTGTGTGTGTGTGTGTGTGTGTGTGTGTGTGTGTGTTGTGTGTGTGTAGCCTTTGATCCCTTTTCATTCGCAAAATCAGGATGATATAACGAGTAAAATATGATATAGAGTAACGTATCTTAAACAAAGGGGATCACAATAATGTATACATTTCTTAGCATGGGCTCGCTGGAGCGTCCATAATACACACCAAACCCATGAAACAATTACGCATGCAAACCGCCGTTTTCTGGTCACCGTTTATACGCCAATCACATGGTTACTACAAGAAGTAATTCTTCTCCCTTTTACTTTGGAAGAACTACAAATAATTCTTCCATACTTGTTCCTTATTTCCCGCGTGAGTGATGTAGCGTTTGGATGATGCTTGCTCTCTCTCCCCACAACTCCCGCCCATTAGTCGTCGCCTTCTGACAGTCGAATTACGTGGGTAGTGTAAGTCCTTCCCTGTTCCCAGGAATGAGTATATATAACATACAAACCTCCAAGAGCCAGGATCGAACTCGGGACCCCTGCGAGGCAGGCGGGAGCACTACCCCCGTAGGCTATGATCGCCCATATTAAGGAAATGACTATTCGAATGCTCTATGTAATCCAATACCCTTCGTCTCACGTTGGTGAGGAACGAGGTCTCCACCGGTCATATTTCCCCATCTGGAGAATGCTATCTGCTGGTTGTGTGAGCCTGAAGGGAAATGACCAGTGGACCTCCCCGTTGTTCACCAACATGAGACGAAGGGTATAGGATTACACAGCATTTGAATAGTCCTTGCCCTATTAAGGGTGATCATAGCCTATCAGTAATGCTTCCGCATGCCACGCATAGATCCCGTTTTCGATCCTGGCTGTTGGAGGTTTGGTTTGTATGTTAAATGGAAGTAAGCGTTCATATATATATATATATATATATATATATATATATATATATATATATATATATATATATATGGTCAATCGCATGTTTTCCAGATGGCGTTCTAGCTTCGTCTCTTCTATGTACATCAACTGACTTATATTTCTCTCTTGTGTCTCCCCTGATGATGTGATTATTACACGAAAGTGCACTTGGGAACTTATCGTGTTTCATTTTCCCCGTGGACTCATAGGAATATATATATATATATATATATATATATATATATATATATATATATATATATATATATATATATATATATATATATATATATATATATAAAGAAAGAGACAGGAGGTCAAGAGAAAGGTGCAAGAGGTGAAAAAAAGGGCAAATGAGAGTTGGGGTGAGAGACTATCAGTAAATTTTAGGGAGAATAAAAAGATGTTCTGGAAGGAGGTAAATAGGGTGCGTAAGACAAGGGAGCAAATGGGAACTTCAGTGAAGGGCGTAAATGGGGAGGTGATAACAAGTAGCGGTGATGTGAGAAGGAGATGGAATGAGTATTTTGAAGGTTTGTTGAATGTGTCTGATGACAGAGTGGCAGATATAGGGTGTTTTGGTCGAGGTGGTGTGCAAAGTGAGAGGGTTAGGGAAAATGATTTGGTAAACAGAGAAGAGGTAGTAAAAGCTTTGCGGAAGATGAAAGCCGGCAAGGCAGCAGGTTTGGATGGTATTGCAGTGGAATTTATTAAAAAAGGGGGTGACTGTATTGTTGACTGGTTGGTAAGGTTATTTAATGTATGTATGACTCATGGTGAGGTGCCTGAGGATTGGCGGAATGCGTGCATAGTGCCATTGTACAAAGGCAAAGGGGATAAGAGTGAGTGCTCAAATTACAGAGGTATAAGTTTGTTGAGTATTCCTGGTAAATTATATGGGAGGGTATTGATTGAGAGGGTGAAGGCATGTACAGAGCATCAGATTGGGGAAGAGCAGTGCGGTTTCAGAAGTGGTAGAGGATGTGTGGATCAGGTGTTTGCTTTGAAGAATGTATGTGAGAAATACTTAGAAAAGCAAATGGATTTGTATGTAGCATTTATGGATCTGGAGAAGGCATATGATAGAGTTGATAGAGATGCTCTGTGGAAGGTATTAAGAATATATGGTGTGGGAGGCAAGTTGTTAGAAGCAGTGAAAAGTTTTTATCGAGGATGTAAGGCATGTGTACGTGTAGGAAGAGAGGAAAGTGATTGGTTCTCAGTGAACGTAGGTTTGCGGCAGGGGTGTGTGATGTCTCCATGGTTGTTTAATTTGTTTATGGATGGGGTTGTTAGGGAGGTAAATGCAAGAGTCCTGGAAAGAGGGGCAAGTATGAAGTCTGTTGGGGATGAGAGAGCTTGGGAAGTGAGTCAGTTGTTGTTCGCTGATGATACAGCACTGGTGGCTGATTCATGTGAGAAACTGCAGAAGCTGGTGACTGAGTTTGGTAAAGTGTGTGGAAGAAGAAAGTTAAGAGTAAATGGGAATAAGAGCAAGGTTATTAGGTACAGTAGGGGTGAGGGTCAAGTCAATTGGGAGGTGAGTTTGAATGGAGAAAAACTGGAGGAAGTGAAGTGTTTTAGATATCTGGGAGTGGATCTGTCAGCGGATGGAACCATGGAAGCGGAAGTGGATCATAGGGTGGGGGAGGGGGCGAAAATTTTGGGAGCCTTGAAAAATGTGTGGAAGTCGAGAACATTATCTCGGAAAGCAAAAATGGGTATGTTTGAAGGAATAGTGGTTCCAACAATGTTGTATGGTTGCGAGGCGTGGGCTATGGATAGAGATGTGCGCAGGAGGATGGATGTGCTGGAAATGAGATGTTTGAGGACAATGTGTGGTGTGAGGTGGTTTGATCGAGTAAGTAACGTAAGGGTGAGAGAGATGTGTGGAAATAAAAAGAGCGTGGTTGAGAGAGCAGAGGAGGGTGTTTTGAAATGGTTTGGGCACATGGAGAGAATGAGTGAGGAAAGATTGACCAAGAGGATATATGTGTCGGAGGTGGAGGGAACGAGGAGAAGAGGGAGACCAAATTGGAGGTGGAAAGATGGAGTGAAGAGGATTTTGTGTGATCGGGGCCTGAACATGCAGGAGGGTGAAAGGAGGGCAAGGAATAGAGTGAATTGGAGCCATGTGGTATACAGGGGTTGACGTGCTGTCAGTGGATTGAATCAGGGCATGTGAAGCGTCTGGGGTAAACCATGGAAAGCTGTGTAGGTATGTATATTTGCGTGTGTGGACGTGTGTATGTACATGTGTATGGGGGGGGGGGGGTTGGGCCATTTCTTTCGTCTGTTTCCTTGCGCTACCTCGCAAACGCGGGAGACAGCGACAAAGTATAAAAAAAAAAAAAAAAAAAAAAAAAAAAAATTGGGATGAAGAAGTAAGAGTATTAGTGAAAGAGAAGAGAGAGGCATTTGGACGATTTTTGCAGGGAAAAAATGCAATTGAGTGGGAGAAGTATAAAAGAAAGAGACAGGAGGTCAAGAGAAAGGTGCAAGAGGTGAAAAAAAGGGCAAATGAGAGTTGGGGTGAGAGACTATCAGTAAATTTTAGGGAGAATAAAAAGATGTTCTGGAAGGAGGTAAATAGGGTGCGTAAGACAAGGGAGCAAATGGGAACTTCAGTGAAGGGCGTAAATGGGGAGGTGATAACAAGTAGTGGTGATGTGAGAAGGAGATGGAATGAGTATTTTGAAGGTTTGTTGAATGTGTCTGATGACAGAGTGGCAGATATAGGGTGTTTGGGTCGAGGTGGTGTACAAAGTGAGAGGGTTAGGGAAAATGATTTGGTAAACAGAGAAGAGGTAGTAAAAGCTTTGCGGAAGATGAAAGCCGGCAAGGCAGCAGGTTTGGATGGTATTGCAGTGGAATTTATTAAAAAAGGGGGTGACTGTATTGTTGACTGGTTGGTAAGGTTATTTAATGTATGTATGACTCATGGTGAGGTGCCTGAGGATTGGCGGAATGCGTGCATAGTGCCATTGTACAAAGGCAAAGGGGATAAGAGTGAGTGCTCAAATTACAGAGGTATAAGTTTGTTGAGTATTCCTGGTAAATTATATGGGAGGGTATTGATTGAGAGGGTGAAGGCATGTACAGAGCATCAGATTGGGGAAGAGCAGTGTGGTTTCAGAAGTGGTAGAGGATGTGTGGATCAGGTGTTTGCTTTGAAGAATGTATGTGAGAAATACTTAGAAAAGCAAATGGATTTGTATGTAGCATTTATGGATCTGGAGAAGGCATATGATAGAGTTGATAGAGATGCTCTGTGGAAGGTATTAAGAATATATGGTGTGGGAGGCAAGTTGTTAGAAGCAGTGAAAAGTTTTTATCGAGGATGTAAGGCATGTGTACGTGTAGGAAGAGAGGAGAGTGATTGGTTCTCAGTGAATGTAGGTTTGCGGCAGGGGTGTGTGATGTCTCCATGGTTGTTTAATTTGTTTATGGATGGGGTTGTTAGGGAGGTAAATGCAAGAGTCTTGGAAAGAGGGGCAAGTATGAAGTCTGTTGGGGATGAGAGAGCTTGGGAAGTGAGTCAGTTGTTGTTCGCTGATGATACAGCGCTGGTGGCGGATTCATGTGAGAAACTGCAGAAGCTGGTGACGGAGTTTGGTAAAGTGTGTGGAAGAAGAAAGTTAAGAGTAAATGTGAATAAGAGCAAGGTTATTAGGTAGAGTAGGGTTGAGGGTCAAGTCAATTGGGAGGTGAGTTTGAATGGAGAAAAACTGGAGGAAGTGAAGTGTTTTAGATATCTGGGAGTGGATCTGTCAGCGGATGGAACCATGGAAGCGGAAGTGGATCATAGGGTGGGGGAGGGGGCGAAAATTTTGGGAGCCTTGAAAAATGTGTGGAAGTCGAGAACATTATCCCGGAAAGCAAAAATGGGTATGTTTGAAGGAATAGTAGTTCCAACAATGTTGTATGGTTGCAAGGCGTGGGCTATGGATAGAGTTGTGCGCAGGAGGATGGATGTGCTGGAAATGAGATGTTTGAGGACAATGTGTGGTGTGAGGTGGTTTGATCGAGTAAGTAACGTAAGGGTAAGAGAGATGTGTGGAAATAAAAAGAGCGTGGTTGAGAGAGCAGAAGAGGGTGTTTTGAAATGGTTTGGGCACATGGAGAGAATGAGTGAGGAAAGATTGACCAAGAGGATATATGTGTCGGAGGTGGAGGGAACGAGGAGAAGAGGGAGACCAAATTGGAGGTGGAAAGATGGAGTGAAAAGGATTTTGTGTGATCGGGGCCTGAACATGCAGGAGGGTGAAAGGAGGGCAAGGAATAGAGTGAATTGGAGCGATGTGGTATACAGGGGTTGACGTGCTGTCAGTGGATTGAATCAAGGCATGTGAAGCGTCCGGGGTAAACCATGGAAAGCTGTGTAGGTATGTATATTTGCGTGTGTGGACGTGTGTATGTACATGTGTATGGGGAGGGTTGGGCCATTTCTTTCGTCTGTTTCCTTGCGCTACCTCGCAAACGCGGGAGACAGCGACAAAAAAAAAAAAAAAAAAAAAAAAAATATATATATATATATATATATATATATATATATATATATATATATATATGTATATATATATATATATATATATATATATATATATATATATATATATATATATATATATATATTATAGATAGATATTAACAATTTACATAATAGAGAAGTTGCTTCGTCCAAACAGTCAACCCTTGTGGGGAGCGATGTACGGGTGCAAGCTGCCAGCGAGGTGTCGTCAGTCAGTCGTGTGTCTCCCTCTGTGGTACTCATCACGGCGCTGCCAAGGTCGCCGCCACCCACCACTATCAGTAGGAGGCCGTGCAAGGTGGTCCACCAGGACCACCAGTTCCTCGTTTTATGTCAGTTGATTATCGTTAAAAAAAAAAGAGCCCAGTTCCTTGTTTTATGTCAGTTGATGTTTTATGTCAGTTAATTACCCCCAGTTCCTTGTTTTATGTCAGTTGATACCCCCAGTTCCTTGTTTTACGTCAGTTGATACCCCCAGTTCCTTGTTTTATGTCAGTTGATACCCCCAGTTCCTTGTTTTACGTCAGTTGATACCCCCAGTTCCTTGTTTTATGTCAGTTGATACCCCCAGTTCCTTGTTTTATGTCAGTCAATACCCCTAGTTCCCTGTTTTATGTCAGCTGATTATCGTTAAAAAACAAAGAACAAAAAAACCATGACCCCCAGTTCCTTGTTTTATGTCAGCTGATTATCGTAAAAATAAGTCTTGACCACCCTGTCTCGCCTACAGCATATCAACCCTCCTCTCGGTGGATCATGTTCAGATAAAACAAATTCAAGAGCTGGTTTCGATGACTTTACATTACAGGGGCAGTGATGAGTATATTATTTTTTTTTTTCCACATCAGTTTATTTAGCGTTTAGCCTAAAGGGAAATTACATGAAATGCAGTAAATTCTAAAGGCCTTCAAGCGACGTAATAATTTCCACAAAGGAAAAATTGGGTGATTTAAAGAATGGGATACGTGATCATACACACACACACACACATACACACACACACACACACACACACACACTGCATTGCCGAACGCTATCTTTGCGGATAATTGTATATTCTAAAAGTTATTCTAAACAATAATTGTATATTCTAAAAGTTATTCTAAACAATAATTGTATATTCTAAAAGTTATTCTAAACACAAGTGTTACTGACAGGAACGTGCAATACAGTGGAACAAGACACACACAATTATCTATCATTCCTTTGCTTATCAAAGTGGTGCCAGTTTTTTACATTGTGCCGCAGCATCTCTCGTCTTGAACTTGATTGCTAGCTGGGATATGTGGTCGGTCTCAAAAGTCAAATCTTTAGCAAATTATTTTGTTTTTTTTTTCATTCGACAGCAGGTTAAAGGACTGGTATTGGACGGACATTGTGTTGTAATATAAAGGCAAGAAAATACTAAACACTTCAGTTCACGTGATGCATTTCGTATTGTAACGCTACCACTATTATCTCGCCTGTCTCATGTACGGTTGGTATTGTGGTCATGCCCTGTGACTGATATAACAAGGCTAAAGCCATTCCTCCACATGCACGACCCTAACAACCCGTCACTCAAAGAGAACACACGTTTATGCTGACAATAGATCTGAAAAGTATTCTGTAATTCAATGAGGTTAAAATTACTCGGTTTCTAACATTTTCCAGATATCATCAGATCTTGTGTGAATGTCGCCCCAAAATTTTACATGAATACACAGTGGAAGAATCATTTCAGTTACGTGAAAGCTATTCAGATTGCTTTCCTGCGGCAAAAGGAATAATCTCATGACAAAACATTGACATGAGATATTCAAAAACCTGTATAATCCATATCTCAAACTTCAGAGTCGTTCATGAAACTCACAAAATGTATCTCTTGAGTGGTTAGGTATACAATAGATATGAATCGTTCTAATATGTAACAGCGTTATATGCACAGACTAGGATGCTGTGTTTCTAATATGTAACAGCGTTATATGCACTGGGCCCCCATGCTCCACAGACTAGGATGCTGTGTTTCTAATGCGTAACAGCGTTATATGCACTGGGCCCCCTTGCTCCACAGACTAGGATGCTGTGTTACGCTACTGGTGACGTAAGAATGGTTTTGAAGGTCACACCGCTGTCACACCCACACGCACTTTGTGTCTAGCCATACCAATGTCAGAGGACCGAACACTTTACCGGTAATGTTGTCACTGGGAAGTCGAGCAAAAGCCACGAGAGAGTCTGTATTGGAGGGAGTTGCAAGTTATTGGCGTATGCAGTTCTGAGCTCTCATCTCTCGGGGCGACAGTAAATATACACATCGCTTTACCGATGATGGGTAATACTGTAAATCATGTATACGAAATTCAATAGAGAATGGAGCTGCAAGAAAAGCACGATTTACTTCCTGGGCGGCGAGGCGTATGGTCACAGCACGTGGACAGTAATGTTAAGGTCGCTCGACTTGACCTAAAAATTAATTTGGAAGGAAGCAGCTGTGATGTCCGTGATGGCCGAGTTCACGATCAAGTCCACTGAATTCATAGGTTTGTTATCCATGACGTGAAAATATGAACCACGTTCATATCGGTGCGACCGTACTATAAAACATGGATGGTTGGTGTCTGGCCACAAGCTAAAAGGGCAGTGATGTAGAATGACGAAGACCCCGCACCACGTGACGTATCACGTCTCTCCCTTACAAAACCTTCCGTGGGGGGGACCGCCAAACCTACAGCGAACTCGCCTCATCGACCAAGGACAAGATGTAACATTGCACAGGTTTCTCTCTCTCTCTTTCTTTCTCTCGGCTTTCGTTATCGATTTTGTTACGTAGCATCACGGGAATCCTTTTCCTCATGACGATGGACAGGTGGCTGCGTGAGAATCGGCGATCGGTTACGAGATGTCAAGCCTAGTACTAGCGACCTTACCTGCCAAGACGGCGCCCCTGAGGACGTGGTTCTTCAGGTGCCACACCAAGTTACGAGAGAGGACCCTCATCTTGCTGGCTCTTCTCCAAGACCACACTGTCACGTTCAAAGGGCCAATGGACACACGACGTGAACACTGCGTCGCGTCTAAGCGGAGCTGCAGGAAGACGTGTATTTTCTACTCGGCGGGTATGCCAACTAGTGTATTTTCTTTGGTATTGATCAGTACCATTGCGGTTTGACCTCTCAACAGTTTATCTGTTTTAAGGTCATTGTTCGATTACGTTTCCATGATGATGTTCGAGATAAGTCGTCGATTCAGTACGGGATAGGTTTATGAGAGTGTACGGCAACTCGACACTCGTGGGCGCCTGCGTCCTGAGCGGGTGAGTGTATTCTTGATTGATTCGGTTTGTTTCACTCAGTCCATGCCTCATATTTCTGTGCTGTAGCACTAATGCTGAGATGATGTTTTGTCATATTGTATGGTATCGCCGTTTTAAGTATGTTACAGACGAGCCTCCAGTCGGCCGAGAAACACATTGTGGCGAGGTATATGAAACCAAGTTATACAGAGGTGTTAATAATAACGATTCGTACCACAGGCGGGTGAAGGAGGGTCCTGAGTGGGCATTCTTAGCATCGGTGCGGGATGGCGACGCTTTCCGAGAACATTACATAAGATACAATTTGCTCTAATCTGAGCCTCCTTGAATGGTATAGAGAATAAGGGAAAATGCACCATGGTACACTTGAACGGGAACATTTTGAAAACACGGGTGTGCGTAGTGAGTGATACGTTCGTGCGGCACAAAGTACTTGCAGGTATATCTTGTATATGTGAAAAAAGATAAATAAATTATCCAGCAGGTCCAGACTGCATTGACCTTTTGCTGTTTGATTTTGCCTATTTTTTTTTTTCCACCATGAGCCCTGCAAGTTACGGGAGACTGGTAAAGAAGAATGCGGAAGTGAGAGGCGAATGTATCTTCTGTATGCAAGTCTGCGCATCGTATAATAAACTTTCTCAGGTTCATTACCAACGTTTTTTTTTTTTTTCGGCACCTCCACATTGTGTAAGACGAAACTCTCGTGATGCGAATACTCCATTATATCAAGACCTGCTTTTTTTTTTTATGTATTAGATATTTATGTGTAGAAATTTTGCTCTCTCGTTGATCTTTGTTATTTTTATTATACTTTGTCGCTGTCTCCCGCGTTTGCGAGGTAGCGCAAGGAAACAGACGAAAGAAATGGCCCAACCCCCCCTCCCCATACACATGTATATACATACATCCACACACGCAAATATACATACGTACACAGCTTTCCATGGTTTACCCCAGACGCTTTACATGCCTTGATTCAATCCACTGACAGCACGTCAACCCCGGTATACCACATCGCTCCAATTCACTCTATTCCTTGCCCTCCTTTCACCCTCCTGCATATTCAGGCCCCGATCACACAAAATCTTTTTCACTCCATCTTTCCACCTCCAATTTGGTCTCCCTCTTCTCCTCGTTCCCTCCACCTCCGACACATATATCCTCTTGGTCAATCTTTCCTCACTCATTCTCTCCATGTGCCCAAACCACTTCAAAACACCCTCTTCTGCTCTCTCAACCACGCTCTTTTTATTTCCACACATCTCTCTTACCCTTACGTTACTCACTCGATCAAACCACCTCACACCACACATTGTCCTCAAACATCTCATTTCCAGCACATCCATCCTCCTGCGCACAACTCTATCCATAGCCCACGCCTCGCAACCATACAACATTGTTGGAACCACTATTCCTTCAAACATACCCATTTTTGCTTTCCGAGATAATGTTCTCGACTTCCACACATTCTTCAAGGCCCCCAGAATTTTCGCCCCCTCCCCCACCCTATGATCCACTTCCGCTTCCATGGTTCCATCCGCCGCCAGATCCACTCCCAGATATCTAAAACACTTCACTTCCTCCAGTTTTTCTCCATTCAAACTCACCTCCCAATTGACTTGACCCTCAACCCTACTGTACCTAATAACCTTGCTCTTATTCACATTTACTCTTAACTTTCTTCTTCCACACACTTTACCAAACTCAGTCACCAGCTTCTGCAGTTTCTCACATGAATCAGCCACCAGCGCTGTATCATCAGCGAACAACAACTGACTCACTTCCCAAGCTCTCTCATCCCCAACAGACTTCATACTTGCCCCTCTTTCCAAAACTCTTGCATTTACCTCCCTAACAACCCCATCCATAAACAAATTAAACAACCATGGAGACATCACACACCCCTGCCGCAAACCTACATTCACTGAGAACCAATCACTTTCCTCTCTTCCTACACGTACACATGCCTTACATCCTCGATAAAAACTTTTCACTGCTTCTAACAACTTGCCTCCCACACCATATATTCTTAATACCTTCCACAGAGCATCTCTATCAACTCTATCATATGCCTTCTCCAGATCCATAAATGCTACATACAAATCCATTTGCTTTTCTAAGTATTTCTCACATACATTCTTCAAAGCAAACACCTGATCCACACATCCTCTACCACTTCTGAAACCACACTGCTCTTCCCCAATCTGATGCTCTGTACATGCCTTCACCCTCTCAATCAACACCCTCCCATATAATTTACCAGGAATACTCAACAAACTTATACCTCTGTAATTTGAGCACTCACTCTTATCCCCTTTGCCTTTGTACAATGGCACTATGCACGCATTCCGCCAATCCTCAGGCACCTCACCATGAGTCATACATACATTAAATAACCTTACCAACCACTCAGCAATACAGTCACCCCCTTTTTTAATAAATTCCACTGCAATACCATCCAAACCTGCTGCCTTGCCGGCTTTCATCTTCCGCAAAGCTTTCACTACCTCTTCTCTGTTTACCAAATCATTTTCCCTAACCCTCTCACTTTGCACACCACCTCGACCAAAACACCCTATATCTGCCACTCTATCATCAAACACATTCAACAAACCTTCAAAATACTCACTCCATCTCCTTCTCACATCACCACTACTTGTTATCACCTCCCCATTTGCGCCCTCCACTGAAGTTCCCATTTGCTCCCTTGTCTTACGCACTTTATTTACCTCCTTCCAGAACATCTTTTTATTCTCCCTAAAATTTAATGATACTCTCTCACCCCAACTCTCATTTGCCCTTTTTTTCACCTCTTGCACCTTTCTCTTGACCTCCTGTCTCTTTCTTTTATACATCTCCCACTCAATTGCATTTTTTCCCTGCAAAAATCGTCCAAATGCCTCTCTCTTCTCTTTCACTAATACTCTTACTTCTTCATCCCACCACTCACTACCCTTTCTAATCAACCCACCTCCCACTCTTCTCATGCCACAAGCATCTTTTGCGCAATCCATCACTGATTCCCTAAATACATCCCATTCCTCCCCCACTCCCCTTACTTCCATTGTTCTCACCTTTTTCCATTCTGTACTCAGTCTCTCCTGGTACTTCCTCACACAGGTCTCCTTCCCAAGCTCACTTACTCTCACCACCCTCTTCACCCCAACATTCACTCTTCTTTTCTGAAAACCCATACAAATCTTCACCTTAGCCTCCACAAGATAATGATCAGACATCCCTCCAGTTGCACCTCTCAGCACATTAACATCCAAAAGTCTCTCTTTCGCACACCTGTCAATTAACACGTAATCCAATAACGCTCTCTGGCCATCTCTCCTACTTACATAAGTATACTTATGTATATCTCGCTTTTTAAACCAGGTATTCCCAATCATCAGTCCTTTTTCAGCACATAAATCTACAAGCTCTTCACCATTTCCATTTACAACACTGAACACCCCATGTATACCAATTATTCCCTCAACTGCCACATTACTCACCTTTGCATTCAAATCACCCATCACTATAACCCAGTCTCTTGCATCAAAACTAACACACTCACTCAGCTGCTCCCAAAACACTTGCCTCTCATGATCTTTCTTCTCATGCCCGGGTGCATATGCACCAATAATCACCCACCTCTCTCCATCAACTTTCAGTTTTACCCATATTAGATATTTTATGTATTAGATATTTATGTGTAGAAATTTTGCTCTCTCGTTGATCTTTGTTATTATTGCTCGTAATTATATCATTGTACAGCCAGTTGGAGGTACACCTGGACGTAATTGGTCGCTTGTGCCCTTGGTTAACCAGGATTTGATCTCTCTCTCTCTCTCTCTCTCTCTCTCTCTCTCTCTCTCTCTCTCTCTCTCTCTCTCTCTCTCTCTCTCTCTCTCTCTCTCTCTCTCTCTTTCCGAGAAGTAACGGTCAGCTGTTGACCGGCATTTAACGAACATTGCCTAGGTGACAATGGACCGCTGTAAACTAGGCCGGTACGTGAGTGATCATATAGTATCGGAGAACTTAGTGCCTTTTGAGTTATCTAGCTAGCAAGATATCTTAATTGCTAATATTAGAGATTCTCGTAGAACTAAATAAAGCTGTTGTACATATTCTTTTATAATATTAGATTAGTGATATTTGATAAGACGGCGAATTTACAACAGTCAGAGGAGTTGTTTGATGAAACATTAATTTGCCCTTGCAGATCGAGATTTAGTTGATATAGACTTTTGTCAGTGTTTTAAGGTGATGAAATTGACGCTGCTTTTAAGTGGTCGCTACTTTAAGCGCTGAAACATTTAGGTAAACGTAATATAATATAGCTTTGCGGAAAATGAAAGCCGGCAAGGCAGCGGGTTTGGATGGTATTGCAATGGAATTTATTAAAAAAGGGGGTGACTATATTGTTGACTGGTTAGTAAGGTTATTCAATGTATGTATGATTCATGGTGAGGTGCCTGAGGATTGGCGGAATGCTTGCATAGTGCCATTGTACAAAGGCAAAGGGGATAAAAGTGAGTGCTCAAATTACAGAGGTATAAGTTTGTTGAGTATTCCTAGGAAATTATATGGGAGGGTATTGATTGAGAGGGTGAAAGGCATGTACAGAGCATCAGATTGGGGAAGAGCAGTGTGGTTTCAGAAGTGGTAGAGGATGTGTGGATCAGGTGTTTGCTTTGAAGAATGTATGTGAGAAATACTTAGAAAAGCAAATGGATTTGTATGTAGCATTTATGGATCTGGAGAAGGCATATGATAGAGCTGATAGAGATGCTCTGTGGAAGGTATTAAGAATATATGGTGTGGGAGGCAAGTTGTTAGAAGCAGTGAAAAGTTTTTTATCGGAGATGTAAGGCATGTGTACGTGTAGGAAGAGAGGAAAGTGATTGGTTCTCAGTGAATGTAGGTTTGCGGCAGGGGTGTGTGATGTCTCCATGGTTGTTTAATTTGTGTATGGATGGGGTTGTTAGGGAGGTGAAAGCAAGAGTTTTGGAAAGAGGGGCATGTATGCAGTCTGTTGTGGATGAGAGAGCTTGGGAAGTGAGTCAGTTGTTGTTCGCTGATGATACAGCGTGGTAGCTGATTCATGTGAGAAACTGCAGAAGCTGGTGACTGAGTTTGGTAAAGTGTGTGAAAGAAGAAAGCTGAGAGTAAATGTGAATAAGAGCAAGGTTATTAGGTACAGTAGGGTTAAGGGACAAGTCAATTGGGAGGTAAGTTTGAATGGAGAAAAACTGGAGGAAGTGAAGTGTTTTAGATATCTGGGAGTGGATTTGGCAGCGGATGGAACCATGGAAGCGGAAGTGAATCATAGGGTGGGGAAGTGGGCGAAAGTTCTGGGAGCTTTGAAGAATGTGTGGAAGTCGAGAACATTTATCTCGGAAAGCAAAAATGGGTATGTTTGAAGGAATAGTGGTTCCAACAATGTTATATGGTTGCTGTCATGTATGATGCACCGAAACCACAGCTCCCTTTCCACATCCAGGCCCCACAAAACTTTCAGTGGTTTACCTCAGACACCTCACATAATACTCTCCAAAAGCCAGGACTCGAACCCAGGACTGATTATAGATCATTAACCTTTTCCTCCTCCGATAAAAAACATAAGAGCCCATTTATGATACCATGATATCATAGCTTGTTACCGTTATGTATTTCTCTCATCGCTTTGGGTCTGTGCTTTGTTTCTGTGGGAATCACATAATATTACTATAAGGGCTGATTATGGCTTTTATTTTACGAGTTCCTGGCTATTTTTTGTTTGTTTCTTTATCTTAGACTTTATCTAGGAATTTTCCACACGGTATTTGTGGACGAGATGTTGGCGAGATTATTCTGGTCTGAACCAGATAACCTACATTTATCCTTGGACTGTGATATTGTTTTGTTTTAATGAATTTATTACTCTCGAGGAGTGACCTCCCTAGTAAGAGGACCATGAGGCCAAGCATTATGTAGAGAGGAACTCGTGTTTTGTCGCAGGGCAACCCTGTTTAGTAACATAGAAATGTTGGAGTTTATACATGTATAAATACAGTGATTAGCATCACCAAAGTGTGGTGGTCGCACGAGAATGATAGGTAGATGATTGTCTGTTATGAATAGATAAGTCTGGGACTGTTCCTGAGGCAGTGGGTCCCTGACGGAGGGAGATTCAAGGCAATAATGGTAAAGATTGCTGGCGTTGGCACAGTCACACAGTTTTGCAGGAGGCGGAGAAGTAAGGCATATCCCCCCTGCTTCAGAGACTTTCCAGACGGGTCGATAGCCTAGCCGAAGTCGGGCAGAAAGAACGTCGTGCCTGCGAACCTCAAGTCCACGTCGATGCTATTTGGGAGGAGACAGACGAAAGTGGTCGTAGTGTTGGATGGACACACACACACACACACAGACACACACTGAGTCCACTCAGTGGAAGAGGAGCCGCTGAATGTATTTACTTTATGTAGCAGAGGCATGTGGGTTTCGGAGACGATATGATAGCTCGAAGGACGGACTGAGAGTCACAGGTAACTGTACCATTCCGTCTTGGCCGAGAAAGGAAATTAACTGCATGCAGGAGTCCCTGTTGATCAACGGTAGGTGTAGAGAGGTAGACTAGTTCGTAAAGTCTGCGGGCGCGACCCAGCCTCCCTCCGGTGGATCCGCAAGGGAACCGTCGACGGGTTGGGTCGCTGGCTATGTCGTGGATAGTATCATACGAGCACCATAGGAATACACTACCATTGGAAGACACAGGTTCATCACCCGACTCCGTGACAGATATGAATAGCGAAAGACCCGACTCTCCACATTTATCTGCAGTTTGAATTTGATCTCCCGGCGACGAAAGTTGAAAAACATAGTCGTGTTTTGGAAGTGCTCTCCGCTGGACTAATTACCTCGCTGTTTTCGAAGGCCGGCCTAGAAGGGGTGGGGGGGATAATTGTTTTATCCAACGTAGCGCGAAGTTTTCTGTTGTATTTGATGTCACCAAAAATATCCTGTATTATTAAATGTAGTCTGAAGTTCCCGACACCTAACATAGCCTAGCATTGGTAAGACACTAAGACAACAGACTTGTGACACTTCTCACAGGGACTTACTTCACATAACACCAAACTGCCATCATAACGAACCGACCGACAGATCCAATTAAGCTGATTACCTTACCTATCTAATCTTACAATCCCAATAACCTATGTATCTACTTCTTTGCTCCTCGAGTGTGTGTGTGTGTGTGTGGATGTGTGTGGTCAGTTGGATTAAATTTAGGTGACAGTTGCAGCCCAAACCTTAACTTTAGTAGCCTGGCACCGGATACAACATGAAGAAAATATTTGAAAGGCAATGGATACTTATTGTGGCACCCGCTGGAATTATCGTGTGAACGTTGTATAAAAAGGAATACTTTGTTACTGTCCAAGTCCGTTGTAATGCAACGTCTGTCTGTCTGTCAAACAGAACGCATCATTTGTTTTTATACCAGACTCGAACAGATTACATTGCGTAAGAGTCCTTTATCATTGATCAGTTCATTACCACCCATAGCTAGCTACCCCCAACACACACTCCTCTGACGATTATGATTCACGTTGGTCTGTTGACGTGCGTGCTAGGATGCCTTAAGGCGCCTTGAGCTAAACTAACTGCATAGTTGGAGGACATAATGCTTATCTTTTGCATTTTTTAAAAATATTTATGTTTGTTAACCGAAGGACCGATATGTGATACGGTACAGATATTCAGGGTAGTAAGGAACGGATATTAAAAGTTATAGGCCATTCTATTAGCCGATTCAAGCGTTTGCTGCAATTTTCGTGTCCCAATATGAACAATATATATATATATATATATATATATATATATATATATATATATATATATATTATCCCTGGGGATAGGGGAGAAAGAATACTTCCCACGTATTCCCTGTGTGTCGTAGAAGGCGACTAAAAAGGGAGGGAGCGGGAGGCTGGAAATCCTCCCCCTCTCCTTTTTTTTTTAATTTTCCAAAAGAAGGAACAGAGAAGGGGGCCAGGTGAGGATATTCCCTCAAAGGCCCAGTCCTCTGTTCTTAACGCTACCTCGCTAATGCGGGAAATGGCGAATAGTTTGAAAGAAGAAAGAAATATATATATATATATATATATATATATATATATATATATATATATATATATATATATATATATATATATATTGTTACGAACACGTGTGTGTGTCCACGTGTATGCTGTTGTTGCTATTTCTTATCACGGCGAGGAATGATGCCTGAGGCTGGCTCGGAGTTTCTGTCCACCCAGCATCTGGCGGGGTCAGCTGCGGGGGTATTTCACCACCGTATGTCATCGCTGCTGACGTTTGCAAAAAAGACGAGAGTCTCTGGCCCTCCAACCAAAAAGAATTGTTTATATTTTCCATATCCAATCAAAATGTAAGGTTGTATAGCAGCAAGGGTGAACGCTTGTCTTTACTGGTACCCACTACACTCTCTGAGATTTGATTCCTCTCTCTCTCTAGCCCAGCGAGGTGGGTGGTGTCCCCTGCTTAAACCTGTAAACCTGCAAGCCTGTGCTGTGTTATAAGCCCGTTACCCGAGTGCTGTGTTATAAGCCCGTTACCCGAGTGTTGTGCTATAAGCCCGTTACTACTGTGTCACGTCAGGTTTAGCTAAGTGTTTACTGTGTTACATCAGGTTTAGATAAGTGTAACGATGAAGTTCATTGTGTCACAAGAAAGAGATCTCCTGGCTTGAAATCTTATCTGGAATGTTAACTCATGTTCAATGTTAACTCATGTTCAATGTTAACTCATGTTCAATGTTAACTCATGTTCAATGTTAACTCATGTTCAATGTTGACTCATGTTCAGTGTTAACGTAATGATTCATGCTTGATTTATGTGCTTATCTTTGTACACTTAAATTCTTTCATTATAAGTAGATTTAATGTAATGCTGGTCTTTAATTCAATCCCATAACTTTATCATTGTGTTATCCTGAGTTGTGCAACTTGACAAATCTAACGTCCTTGCAAGACGAGGACCAGTATAGTATTTGTAACATATGTTACTGGCGACCTTTGCTCGAATAAGTATTGAGTTCGTAACAATATATATATATATATATATATTGTTACGAACTCAAGAGTTATTTCGCATATCTTTAAAACTAGCTGAGTTTTCCTGGCCGTACCTAACAGCAGGTTTATGTTATTCTAGTAATGAGGTATGAACCTACAAACACAAAGATATATATATATATATATATATATATATATATATATATATATATATATATATATATATATATATATATTGTTACGGAACACGTGTGTTTGTGCTCACATGTTCGTGCATATAATGTGTGTGCGTGTGTGTCCTTGTGTATGGTGTTGTTATTTCTTATCAGGACGAGGATTAAGGCCTCCCTCTGAGACGTCCTCGGAGCTTCAGTTCACACCAAGCATTAGGCGTAATACTTTAATTATAATTTAATTTTGAAACCAGATGGTCATTTGTCCTTGAGCACCCCGATCCTTCTCCGAGGCGGGGGGGATTAAGTGTACTCAATCAGCTGCAGAATATTTCGCCACCGTACTGGACATGTCATCACTGTAGGCTTACAAGAGTGAGGGTGATCTACGCAGTTTTGAGCTACGTATTCTCCAACCAATCAGAATATTTTTGAGGCCCAAAGCCAATCAAAATGTAAGGTTGTATAGCTAGCAGGGAACGCTTGTCTTTACTGTAATATATACCCATGACACCCGCTGAGTCTCTCTCTTTCTAGCCCAGCGAGGTAAGTGGTCCACCCCTGCTGTAAGTCCTGCTGTGTTGTAAGCCTGTAAGCCCTGCTGTGCTATAAGCCCATTACCCGAGCGTTGTGCTGTAAGCCCGTTATAATTATCAGTGTAATGTTATCGAAGAACTGCCTTAGAGGAAAGAGAACTCCTGGCTTGAAATCTTATCTGGAATGTTAAGTCATGTACAAATGTCATCTTATGTTCTATGTTAAACTCACTTTCAATGTTAACGTAATGTTTCATGCTTGATTTATGTGCTTATCTTTGTACACTTAAATTCTTTCATTATAAGTAGATTTAATGTAATGCTGGTCTTTAATTCAATCCCATAACTTTATTATTGTGTTATCCTGAGTTGTGCAACTTGACAAATCTATAACGTCCTTGCAAGACAAGGAACAGTAGTATTTGTAACATATGTTACTGGCGACCTTGCCTGAATAAGTGTTGAGTTCGTAACAATATATATATATATATATATATATATATATATATATATATATATATATATATATATACATACAAACTATTGGTGTTGCCTTATGATGTCCGACTTTCAAACATCAACTCGTTACTCGAAAAAGTTCATGTGAATGTAGTTTTCAAAAACAATTGTACTGTAAAAACCATCTTGATCGAGAATTCTCTTAACGAGGTGGTCGGCTGTATTTACCAAATTCCTTGCAAAATTGTAACACAGTGAGACAAGCAAGGGTTTGCATGTTAGAATGAGACCACATAGATAGAGCATATGGATTGGTCAGCAGTATCAAATGCCCTATTTGTACATCTCGGTGAAAGTGATCACCCAGTTGACGGGGAGATTGCCAAGGTAATTGTTAAATGTTAAGATAGAGATGAAAGAAATGGTTTAGAATCTAGTATCATTAAGTAGCATAAGGATAGAGTGTTGGATATCAGTCAGAGCATGTATAGATTTGATCCATGTATTTGTAGGAAATGTTAAAACCTCTCTCTCGATCTAACTTAAGTAGTATGGGCTCTTTTATGTGAGGTCAAGTCACTCGACTCGAGTGAAGGGAGAGGGTTATGGCAACACCTGCATCAACCTTGTTTCTCGCTGATCATCTGGTCTTTGTTCCATCTTCTCTGTGTATATGTATAGCTTGATTTATCTCTGGTCCTCTCATTCTGTAACTGTCCCCTGAAGATGGGTTAATACACGAAAGCGTACAGGGTCTCGTGCGTACTGTGGTATATACACACACACACACAGCTATTGGGGTAGTGTTAGTGTACTCACTTGTTCTAGTCTCGTACTCAGGTGTTGTAGTCTCGTATTCAGCTGTTATATTAGTGTACTCAGCTGGTGCTGTTGTGTACTCATCGCTACTGACGACGGACCGACGATCGCACAGGCCATCGCTACGGACGGACCGACGATCGCACAGGCCATCGCTACGGACGGACCGACGATCGCACAGGCCATCGCTACTGACGGACCGACGATCGCACAGGCCATCGCTACTGACGGACCGACGATCGCACATGCCATCGCTACTGACGGACCGACGATCGCACAGGCCATCGTTACAGACGGACCGACGATCGCACAGGCCATCGCTACTGACGACGGACCGACGATCGCACAGGCCATCGCTACGGACGGACCGACGATCGCACAGGCCATCGCTACGGACGGACCGACGATCGTATATTATGATATGCAACGAAAGCTGTCTGTGAATTATGTGACGTATTCTCATTTTGTATCTTAGACTGAAAATTTCTTTTTCAAAGATCATTGTTTACATGGCAAATAGTAGGTAACGGACATGTTCATAAACTGTAAAGTAAACAATATCTCGATTAGAGTCCAGGTACTATTCTACTAGTGGTGTCTTGGGGTCCCAGTTCGTGGCCCTGGGAATAGATTTGCCATATTATCACGATCATATAGACTTGATGGGACCTAGGATTGGATATCATAAACCCTCGAAACTATGATAGTCACCTGGGACCCTGCCCTTCATTCCTTCTTTAATACGCTATTGATAAGTATTTTCTTTATTTTTCAGAGAAAAAGTGATACCTGTACATTTGTGTAAAGTAAGGGCACACAGAAATTACTTCTCTATATATTTATTAGCAGTGAAAGGAAAAGCAGAAAAGTCAGTAGTGTGTTCGAGAGTAACCGTTTCATTTAACATTAACTTTGAACTTCCTCCTTTCACACACACACTTACCCGTACTTAGGACAACGGCTTTTACAACTACTATCTCAAGTCTACCACCCAGAGCCACGTCATCTGCCAACGGCGAGGATAAATCCAAAAGGCGAAAATTGAATGGGTAACAATTGTCATTTTTCTGTAACGTCGATTACCGTTCCTAAAAGAAACGGTAAGAATAACTGGAGGCGAAAATATTCAAAAGTATGTCATCATCTTGGACGCTTACCAGTTTATATGTGACTTCGCGTATGAAGGGGGAAAAATAGGTTTTCAGACAGGTGATTTTATCAAAGTGTTAATATCGATGGGAATTAACCATTGCGATGCTCTGTTTCCTCAACACTCCTCACACACGTACGTATACAACAGCTCCCTCACTGTATGCACAACTATTGCTTTGGGTAATGTATAATCCACAGACACACACGCATACAAGCTTGACGTTAGCTGCGACCTCTATATGCGGTGTGGATACATGAAAACGTGATGTGTGTAAAAGATGTGGAAACTTTGTACCGCCAGTTTACAACTTTTTGAATACTTGGTCTTTGATCATATTTTTAGGCTTTTATTTCTTAAAGAAAAATCTTCTTTGAATTGCTTGTCGTCGGTA
Organism: Panulirus ornatus; assembly: GCF_036320965.1. NCBI lineage: Eukaryota > Metazoa > Arthropoda > Malacostraca > Decapoda > Palinuridae > Panulirus > Panulirus ornatus. The sequence continues at coordinate 16,647,118 of NC_092255.1, forward strand.
GAGAATCTAGCTTTTATAGTATCAGTTGTCAAGTTCCATCCAATAAAATCGATGAAAAAAGAAAACTTTTTGCCCAGACCCGGGATCGAACCGGGGACCTTTAGATCTTCAGTCTAACGCTCTCCCAACTGAGCTATCTAGGCCGTGTGCAGTATGGAATTATTTACGTTATTTATTCTACTAAACAAGATGTCCATTTTCGTATAATGGAATTTTGCGTGTCTTTCTTTACCACACCTCTTGCTACAGAAGTGACGAAGGAATTGCCAGGATTTTAGAATTCCTTTACGCATGTCGGGAAGGCCGTGTGAGAGAGGGTAAGGGGGTGAGAGAGAGGCAAGGAAGGAAAGAAAATGTTCAAACATTCGCGGTTTTTGAGGTGCGATGGTTGGTGCTTGAAATTTGTCATACGGTGGTGGTTCAAGAGCGTATGTGTGTGTGTGTGCTTCACAGAATATCAACTTAGAATTATAGTCCAAAGAAACTAAAAAAAAGAAAACTTTTGGCTTGATACTTAAAACCAATGTTTCGTCGACCGTGACAGGACTCGAACCTGCAATCTTCGGATCCGAAGTCCGACGCCTTATCCATTAGGCCACACGGTCTTGCATGAGGAGGTGAGATCAATATATAATATACAGTGCTCTCCTCCTCTCACCGCCGCAACAGGTGGTGGTATATCAACTTCCGTATTATACCGCCTTGTTCTTGGCGTTGAGGCGAAAAAAAAAAAAAATCTATTAAGGCTTTTATATACACAACAACACGTTCACATAGCTAGCCACATCCCCAGCAGGGATGTGTATGGCATGAAGGCTAAGAGATGGAGTGCTTTTGAACTTGAGGTATTTGTGATGGCGGACGGTCTAGCTGGCTGGTTGGCAGCTCAAACCTCGGAGGCTATGGTTTATACTGGGACCATAGCCATCAGTGTTCCCTTCTACATGAACTTTTGGCTCTTATTTCCTTATGGCCGTCTTTACCAGTCTTGTTATTGCCGTAAGGTTAGAAGGATACATTTCTGCCTGTAACGTAAACAAAGTGTTTTACATAATGGGCATATATACATGTGCGTATAGAGTGAGAGATTAGGCGGTTATTACTGTATTTGTAGTCTCCTGCCATTGCTAGACTTAATTTAAATTACTTAACCCTGTCATCATATGTCTCTTTTTTTCCCCGTTTCTTTGGCTCTTCACCTTCCACATGACTGTTTACTTTCCTTTCCTCTCTCAGTTTTCCTGAAAGCTTTTTGTTACTATTTTTGCTCTCCTCATACCACCTGACTTTCATCGCCTTTCCTATATTTGTCCTTGACTTTTCTAACCTCAGCTGTTATTATCACGACTTCTGCTTTTCGTTTGCGTTTCCCATGATGATATTTCTGCCTTTCACAATCTCACTGAGCTGGTCGGTCCATAGTTTAATGGGTAGGCAGTACCGCCTGGCTATTTGGGAGGGTTAGTGGTGGCTGCGTCGTGAGCTAGCATTTCAGTGGCTGTCAAGTGCCATCCCCTTTTATAGGCCCAGGTAGCTGTCTTTCATTTTTTTTTTTCCACCTCAACACCACGTAGGCTGTTGGATTCCATTCCACAAACGTATCGACTCTCCATCACATACATAACACTTTATTACGCGTTAACTCGCACGACTGTAAGGACTACGCTTTAGCCCTGCTTTTTTGTTTTTTTAAGGGGGTTGGGGGGGGGCAAAATCTCTTCGTAAGTAGGCTACTCTGAAATGGGATTTAGTGTTCACGTCGAAGATCTCGCACGGGAGTATTCTTCAAAACGCCAAATATTCATCGCCGCTCAAAGCCAGTTTATTTGTGGTAAGACATTGCTGCCTCAAGATAGGTAGGACGAAAATGGTTTCCTTTGCCATAATATGACGATTTCTTTTCCACTGAGCCTTGCATATTTCCCATTCCTTGCCCGGTATGATATATTTGTCCTTTTCCCCCCTCATTATCTATGTTCCCTTTCCTCTGTTCCTTCACTTACAGTCTCCCATTTTGGCTTTCGCTTCTTTCCTGTCATGGATTCCCTCTCTCTTCTCCCTCCCTGTTTCACTTCCTTAATGATCCTTTTCCTTCTCTCCGCTTTTTATTTTCATTTCATCCTTAGATTACGTTTTCTTCGTCTTTGTCAGCGTCCGTTTTCTTCTTTTCTTTTTCAGTGCTCACTGTATCATTGGTACTTTTCCATTTTCCTTCATCACAAATATTCCCCGAATCCTATAGTTCCTTCATCTCATATATCCCCCGAGTCCTAGTTCCTTCTTCACATATATTCCCTGAATCCTAGTTCCTTCATCATATATATATTCCCTGAATCCTAGTGCAGGACACGTAGGTAATTACAAAGACCAGCAAATAAGCAAACATTTGCAAGTCCACACAGACACCGTCTCAAATTCTCCTTATTCCAGATTCGCCAATTCACAGTACTTGTACATACATATTCAGACAAATGTCCATATGAACTTGGATGAAATGCAATTTAAAACTACTAGCATCTTGATAATGAAATTTGTTTACACTGAGTAGTACCAGCAGACTGATTCTTCACATGAAATGGAATGCAGTCAAGGAATGTTCTTAATAAATTTTACTTCATGGGCAACTGATGTACGTAAATTATTGGACCTCTGATTGCCATCAATGAATATCTCTCATTGTACATATTAAACCCGTACGTTCTCGTCCCAGTTTAAAAAAAGAAAATGATACATTTAGTAGTCTTAATTTTAACTTCTTTTTTTTCTTTTTTTACCTGCTCCGCAGTTCAAATGGACAGTTGGGATCAATATTATTGAAGTATCGACTTAAATGCTTATTTACCTGGAGGAGGCCTAAACTGTCTTTTATAGATGCCTAAGATGACTCTAACCAACGTATATCTGAATAGGAATTCAGGTCTTTCTGTTGTGTTTCTCACTGAAGCCCAACATTGCAGAGTTTGGCAACACACGTGCCTGTAAACCGAAAATATATATGATAGCTTTGTTTCTTGAGAAAGATACCATATTTAGTTATCTTTGTAGCTTCAACTTTCTCAGCAATTTGATAAAGCTCCCATATGAAGTTAATGAATAGGGACTTTAACGTACGATATACTCTTTCCTGCCAACATCTTTCGTACAGTACTGATACCTCATTCTTGCCATGTGAGACAAGAACATCATTGTCATATTCCTTCAAAGTTTAGCAGGAGTATAAAAGACCAGTTATCTAAATCGTATTTATTATAGATATATATTTCACGTTTGACAAGCGAATTTCACATGGCTAATTAAGCCATTGTATAAATGGTATTAAAATATATTTCACATTTGATATAAGTATTTCACTTTTGACACACCTTGAAATCACTGAAGCCAGAGAAAAATATATGTTTGGGTCTCAAAACATTGCATAGTTTAGTTTTCAGCATAAGCTGCAAGTTTTACATCAGAGTAATTTGGGTACTCCATTTAAAAGAATCAAAATTTACAATACAACCAAATTGGATAACATTTTTTTTTCTAGAAATTTGTACTTTTTTCTAGAAATTTGCAAAATTATTTAAGACTATCAGTGGCAATCATGAAAGGTTACACAATCTAAGCATATGCAGATATTCTCTGACCTAATTCTTTGTTAGAGAAACTGGCACCCTTTTTTTGTTAAATTTAAGGTGAAGTAATCGTATTAAACATCGTTTCTCATTCTTCTATTTCTTCTACGCGCATCCGCCCACAGAAATACCCGAGCTGCATACATTTCTGACACAAGTGTTGAGGATGAGGTGGTATATTCTTCTTCTGACCAGTACCTTTCCAGGGCGGGAACTGTTGGCAGGAAAAGAACATGAAATTAGTAGTTGAAGAACTATCTTGGTGATAAAGAATTTAGTAAATACTATATCACATAAGGATTATGTGGTTCTGAAAGGATTTTTTTTTGAGGGGAGTGTACCTATATTTTGTTTTTGAGCTTAGACGAGCATTTAAGCTCACCATATATTTTCCTAAATCTGTTAAAAGGTGTTTCTTTCAGCCTGTTAACTTCTCTCTAGCAAACAGCAGTTCTAAGTTGATCTGTACTTTTCTTCAACTTCGTATCTTTTAAAGTTTCGAGGAGTGATCCAAGTATTCCTTGTTCAAATAGATAAAACACTCGAATTCTTTTAACATCTTCCTTTGCAAGCCATTCATGCATTTTTGCTTGGTGTCTCTGTATTATATACTCCAGAAATACTTTCAGATTTAATAGTTTTTTCTTTTTTTTCATGTGTCAGGTATTAAATTCAAATACATTTAGCCTTCGTCCTGGTTACAGTTAGGTGTAAATATCACATCTTTGTTTTATATGGTAGTTCAAGTTTGCAATCCTCTCAGTTTTACTTGTGAAGGTTTAATGAATTACTTCTAGTCGATTCGTTTTGGTTGTGACTGTACAACCTAGTTGTATTCATATTGCCACGTAATCAAAACCGAATACCATTAATATTACCATTTTTTTTTCTCGTAATTAGAGTTGTTAGTATCCTCCCATTTATTAGTTCGCTCTCCGATTCTGACGATTCTTAAGGCCTTTCACTATTATTCTAGACACAGGTAAGGTAAATCAGTCGTAAGGGGAGGGGGACACCCGGTGCTCTTGTACTGTTCGTTATTTGTGGTGACTGCTATTCTGTCAATTTTAACATTATTACAACTGCCCTGCATAATCCTTAAAAAAGAATGTGGGTGTGCCAACTTGAAATTCCTAAAAGAATAATACTTTATCGACAGGGACGTGCGGTAGCCCCATACAGTGACTGTCTATGCTAGCTAGCCTTAAGAAATTGCAACTGTAGCCTGGCGGGCACCGTGGTTTCAGCGCATGCATCCCCCAGAGGGATGGAGACGTCTCCAAGGCCCATTACAACTAATGGAATTGCCTTTCGCACATGAATGCTGAAGACGATAATTAAGGTCATTTATGGCACTGAGAGGACATAGAAGAATGATTATTGGTCTCAAGCCGAGCTGTGTGATCTTAAGTATATATATATATATATATATATATATACAAATTACTGGACCAGTGTAGAATTCTGGAGCCCCTTAATGTTTTGAAATGATCCTTTTCCATTACCAGCTTCAATATATGTCCTTTAAAACCCACTTGCAGTCTCTTTAAGCATAAAAGTATAATTTTTTTCAAAAGAACAAAGTACATAAGAGACAACATATGAGGTAAATAACTAATAAAAGACTTTTATCAGTCAATTTGACGCAGTGAAAAATTAAACTTTATGTACGAGATAATTCTAAATTTGGATATGATATCACTGAAATAGACTGATCTCGGAATTCTCGTAATCTTGCCCTGTTGTAAATAGATTATGATAAGAAACATTGAAGAATTAATACCGGTGAAATCTAATTGTGTATACAATTAAATCAGGACGAGACAATCTGTACTTTGGTCTTGGAAGTTAAGTTCTCAATTAAGTATTATATTTTTTTTCTTGTGAGATACAATTTTACTCTGAAGGTTTTGTGAAAAAAAAATAATGAGAGATGAAACAGACAACATACCTGTTGGTAAGGGTATATCTTTCCATTACATCCTTTACATTTCTGGAAACTATTAGCCCAGGAATTCGCGGAGAACCATTCGTTCTTACACTTCGAACAGTGGAACCTCCCACACGTTCTCCTTGTGCCCTGGTACGGGGTTAGCTGGGGTTGGTCTTTCTCCTGCTTCGCGGGTACTTTCGATGATTTACCCGGTGCTTTCGTCTCTTTTGTTGTTTTCTGAGGCACTGTCGCCATCTGTAAGAAATGGTTACAAAGTAATATTTTGTTGGTATCTGAATATTATATACGAGTATCAATTTGGTAATGACCACAATTTTTTTTTTTAAAGCACATTTGTGGACCTAAAGGAACAGGCATGGAAACTAGGCTTAAGAAATAGAAATATTGTGAACTTGTGAACACACACACACACACACACAGACACACACACACACACACACACACACACACACACACTTATATCAGACATGCGGGTTGTATCAGTCACAATTGAGAGTTAATGGTTAGGATATTACCAGCATAATATTTCACTTATCCCGAGCACAAACGGGTTTACTGCCCTCTCCTGGTACGTCCACTGTACATTCTTAATGATGTTACCTATTATCAACTTGTATCCCCTACACTTAACACAATGTTACCCTGTTGTAAGCATTTGTTTGTTGGTGGTGGTGTCCTTTGAAAACTTGTACACAACATTGTTGCGATGATCAGTCTGCAAAATGCATTTGCTTTGATAACAGACAATACAGATTTTTTTTGATGGGGGGTTAATGTCTAGTCGTCAACTAAAGTATAGCAGACCAGTACAGAAAATTCGTGACACTACATAGCCTTACTTTTCATTCATTTTAACTCTCAACTCTCTCTCCTAAACTCAGACACAAGAAGAACAATACTACTACTACTACTACTACTACTACTACTACTACTACTACTACTACTTTCTGGTCAAAAAGAGTAAAGTTTAACAATTGACAGCCACTGAAATGCGAGGTCATTGCTCAGCCGTCATTACCCTCCCAATCCCAGTTTCCAGGAAGGCAGAAGAAAGACTCTCATTCATCATGCACTTAGCTTGAAACAAATATGAACAGGTCTTTAAACTACATAATGCCAAATATTCTATTTCAAGTGAATTGTAATGAGGATACATTGGTTATCATTAATGTCACAATCTGACTTCCGCAGCCGTGCAAACAGTGTCGTATCTAATCTCACATTGACGCAAGCCTCGGGCGAATGTGTCCCGTAGGTGGGACTCTGTGATTACACATGACACGTATCCTGACGTGCCAAAAACTCACCTCTCTGACTAGGAAGGGTATTTGTGATAGCCGAAACACTTGATCGTGAAACCGAAACACTTGATCGTGAAGCATTAAAGGTTTATGTGTCAATAACAATGAACATTAAGGAAGAAAAAGAAAGAGTAGGAAAGGAGGAGCACTCAAGGTAAGCAAGTTCGTCTGTTCCGACTGTACTCAGCAGCAATTTTCCAAGAATGAGAATTTGTCGCTTAAGGTGACTGAAGCCCTTCAGTATCTTCAGAAACTTGTGAAAACGAGATTAGCTTTCATGCAGAAACACAGTTCACAAAATGTGTCGTTTATTCTCTAGTCCACGACTAGAACATTAACCACAACGTCATCCAGGAAATGGTGGATAGGAAGGCGATGATTTGCTGGACGTCCGTCATGCGCGTTTCACATTCGATTAGCTTACGCGCCGACGTGCAATCCATCAGACCCTTCACGTATGAAGTATAACGGGCGTATGCGAGGTAGCGCTAGGAAAAGACAACAAAGGCCACATTCGTTCACACTCAGTCCATAGCTGGCATGTGTAATGCACCGAAACCACAGCTCCCTTTCCACATCCAGGTCCCACAAAACTTTCCATGGTTTGCCCCAGACGCTTCACATGCCCTGGTTCAATCCATTGACAGCACGTCGACCCCGGTATACCACGTCGTTCCAATTCACTCTATTCCTTGCACGCCTTTCAGCCTTCTGTACTTTCAGGCCCCGATCCCTCAAAATCTTTTTCACTCCATCCTTCCACCCCCGATTTGGTCTCCCACTTCTCCTCGTTCCCTCCACCTGACACATATATCCTCTTGGTCAGTCTTTCCTCACTCATTCTCTCCATGTGACCAAACCATTTCAAAACACCCTCTTCTGCTCTCTCAACCACACTCTTTTTATTTCCACACATCTCTCTTACCCTTTCATTACTTACTCGATCAAACCACCTCACACCACATATTGTCCTCAAACATCTCATTTCCACTACGTTCACCCTTCTCCGCACAACCGTATCTATAGCCCATGTCTCGCAACCATATAACATTGTTGGAACCACTATTCCTTCAAACATAACCATTTTTGCTCTCCGAGATAACGTTCTCGCCTTCCACTCATTCTTCAACGCTCCCAGAACCTTCGCCCCATATATTCAAAGTCTTGATGGTTAATATGGCGATTCACGGAATATTACATTCATCTACTGCTTAGCTTTACCATGTAAACGAGTGTCATGTAAATCAGGCATTTGTTATGATTTGCATATCATTATTTAATAGTCTCGTTTAATAGACCGAAGATTCTGTTTTTCAATTAGAAGTTCGTATGCAAGTTTCACTTTACACTTCTCAGTGGGTGGCTACAGTAAAACGCCAACATTACGCCTTTCTAAATAATAATGATAATAATAATAATAATAATAATAATAATAATGATAATTATTATTATTATTATGATAATAATAATAATAATAATAATAATAATAATGATAATAAGTCAGTGATAAAGTTTTAGTGTTTAGCGCCCTGTTGCACAGGGGTCCCGGGTTCGATCCTGGCTGTTTGGAGGCATATGCACTTTGTTCATATATATATATATATATATATATATATATATATATATATATATATATATATATATATATATATATATGTAACATTATAGCTTTCGAAGTGGCAAATCCTCTTTATCACCTTTTTATTCTGGGATACATCGTCTACAAGTTCATAGCAATCTATGAGAAGCTAGGGAGAGCCTTCCGTAGTATCCAAAATAGATGTATTTCTCCTTTGTGAATATACTTCTCAGGCACGCCCGTTGATTTAGTAGGTGGGTAACGTGATGGCTTGTCGCATTGATAAACGTGTTCAGCGTGGAAGTTACAGCTGTGGTAACGGGTATAGAATCTTCTACATTTATGGATCTGTTTTCTGTTAACAGAGGGGAATTTTAAGGTCGGAATTCATTGTTGGATGTAGTTATAACTCTTTTAATCTTGTGTTGCAGGGGCACGGAACGAGCCGTGGACTGGGTCACCCAACAGCTGTGCAGGTAATGTAAAAGATGTTAAAAACACTAAGTTTATCGTATCCAGATCCCGGTCCAGCAGTGGCAGTCAGGTATTTGGGAAATTGTCTGATCTATGCTCGGGCTTTGAGGCTTATTGGATTACTAGAGTCTTTAAGACCGTCCAAGTTACATCTACTAATCGAAAGAAAAGGAAAAAGAAAATATTTTTACGTCATTTTCATGTCTTCAAGATCAGTTCAGGACCACATCAATTCCCACTGTGCACATAACCCGTGGAAAAAAAAAAACGCAGCAAATCACAACTCATAAAAAACAAAAACCAAGGTTGTTTTTCTTGCTTGTAACGTCTCACTTGTATCGCAGATACTTCCTCTCTAGATTTAAGAATACGAGTTATTAATCGATGTTGAAATATTAAAAAAGAGATTCAAAGTTTTTGATTCGCGTCGTTTTCTGTTTTAGAGAATGTTTTGATTGTAACGGCTGAGGTCAGGCATCTTGCCTCTCATGGCCAAGAGTAAGTGTCCTGCCTCTAACGGCCAAGGATAGGCGTCTTGCCTCTAACAGCCAAGGTTAGGCGTCTTGCCTCTAACGGCCAAGGATAGGCATCTTGCCTCTAACAGCCAAGGTGAGGCGTCTTGCCTCTAACGGCCAAGGATAGGCGTCTTGCCTTTAACGGCCAAGGATAGGCGTCTTGCCTCTAACGGCCAAGGATAGGCGTCTTGCCTCTAACGGCCAAGGATAGGCGTCTTGCCTCTAACGGCCAAGGATAGGCGTCTTGCCTCTCATGGCCAAGGTTAGGTGTCCTGCTTTAAAAGGCCAAGGTTAAGGTATCGTGCTAATAAATGCCCCCCAAAAATGCATATCATTACTACATTTGAAATAGAACTAGTAACAAGTGGATGTGTTTAATTCACCGATAACGCAGCTATGACACACACACACACACACACACACACACACTGTAAGGCTATTTAAAACGTCCTTAAACCTAACATTTGCCACGTCCGGTCTGCCAGACGCTTCCCGAACGCGTTTCGTCACGACGGTACATGGTAAATGGTCTAACCTATTTTGTCCTTTTAAAGTGTCATGTCACACCAGCACAGCCAAGGCTCGGTACTGCCGCGTCGTGTGCTGAACGGGGTTTGAAAACACCGAACGTCTTTGTCGTGAACAGGCAGGATGCGTGCCTCTCAGTGTGCGACATTTTACATTTATTTACAGTGGCCTTGTGCACCACTTGACACCTTAATACTCCGTCGCGTTCGGTTCTGCAGTATATGATACCTTTTCAAGCAGCTCCATCACATTCTGCAACGGCTCCATTTGGGATGTGCATTTCAAACAAATATATATATATATATATATATATATATATATATATATATATATATATATATATATATATATATATATAATCCCTGGGGATAGGGGAGAAAGAATACTTCCCACGTATTCCTTGCGCGTCGTCGAAGGCGACTAAATGGGGAAAGAGCGGGGGGCTGGAAATCCTCCCCTCTTTTTTTTTTTTAATTTTCCAAAAGAAGGAACAGAGAAGGGGGCCAGGTGAGGATATTCCCTCAAACGACCAGTCCTTTGTTCTTAACGCTACCTCGCTGACGCGGGAAATGGCGAATAGTATGAAAGGATATATATATATATATATATATATATATATATATATATATATATATATATATATATATATATATATATATAAACACACAAAAGTAACGTTCCCAGACGTGGCACACCATGGCGTTACATCCGTACACATGGTATGCCCCGTATCACCAGCATACACATGGTGGACCTCGTTAAATCATTAAACACATATACTCAGCGTCACATCCCATCACACACATGGTACACCCTAGCGTTTACATGCCTACACACACATAGTACACCCTAACGTTTACATGCCTTCACACACACATGGTACACCCTAGCGTTTACATGCCTACACACACATGGTACACCCTAGCGTTACATGCCTACACACACATGGTACACCCTAACGTTTACATGCCTTCACACACACATGGTACACCCTAGCGTTTACATGCCTACACACACATGGTACACCCCAGCGTTACATGCCTTCACACATACATGGTACACCCTAGCGTTACATGCCTTCACACACATGCTACACCCTTGCGTTACATGCCTTCACACACACATGGTACACCCCACCGTTACATGCCTTCACACACATGGTACACCCTTGCGTTATATGCCTTCACACACACATGGTACACCCTAACGTTTACATGCCTTCACACACATGCTACACCCTTGCGTTACATGCCTTCACACACACATGGTACACCCTAGCGTTTACATGCCTTCACACACATGATACACTCCGTTACATCCCAGTTACTCCCCAACGCACAATAGACCACCACCCCAACCTCACCATCCTACGCGGACAGCACACCCCAACTCTGTGTCCCTAAACACAAGGTATTCCCCACCCATACATCCCAACACACATGGTACACCCTACACATTGTACAACCCCATTCGCACGGTACATCCCTAAACAACAAAGTGCACACCTTCGCATGCATGATACATCCCCAAACTTTTTTTTTTATATGTTAGCTGAGACGGCGAGGGCAACTGAAGCCCCGGGCCGAGGCTATCTCGTTAACTTTTCTCTCTCTCTCTCTCTCTCTCCCTTTTATATATATATATATATATATATATATATATATATATATATATATATATATATATATATATATATATAGAGAGAGAGAGAGAGAGAGAGAGAGAGAGAGAGAGAGAGAGAGAGAGAGAGAGTCATAGCGTGGGGGAGGGGGCGAAAGTTCTGGGAGCATTGGAAAATGTGTGGAAGGCGAGAACGTTATCTCGGAAAGCAAAAATGGGTATGTTTGAAGGAATAGTGGTTCCAACAATGTTATATGGTTACGAGGCGTGGGCTATAGATAGAGTTGTGCGGAGGAGGGTGGATGTGTTGGAAATGAGATGTTTGAGGACAATATGTGGTGTGAGGTGGTTTGATCGAGTAAGTAATGAAAGGGTAAGAGATATGTGTGGTAATAAAAAGTGTGGCTGAGAGAGCAGAAGAGGGTGTTTTGAAATGGTTTGGTCACATGGAGAGAATGAGTGAGGAAAGATTGACAAAGAGGATATATGTATCAGAGGTGGAAGGAACGAGAAGTGAGAGACCAAATTGGAGGTGGAAAGATGGAATGAAAATGATTTTGAGTGATCGGGGCCTGAACATGCAGGAGGGGTGAAAGGCGTGTAAGGAATAGAGTGAACTGGAACGATGTGGTATACCGGGGTCGACGTGCTGTCAGTGGATTGAACCAGGGCATGTGAAGCGTCTGGGGTAAAACCATGGAAAGTTTTGTGGGGCCTGGATGTGGAAAGAGAGCTGTGGTTTCGGTGCATTATACAAGACAGCTAGAGACTGAGTGTGAACGAATGTGGCCTTTGTTGTCTTTTCCTAGCGCTACCTCGCGCACATGCGGGGGAAGGGGGTTGTCATTTCATGTGTGGCGGGGTGGCGACGGGAATGAGTAAGGGCAGACTGTGAATTATGTACATGTGTATATATGTATATATCTGTGTGTACATATATATGTATACGTTGAGATGTACAGGTATGTATATGTGCGTGTGTGGACGTGTATGTATATACATGTTTATGTGGGTGGGTTGGGCCACTCTTTCATGTTTCCTTGCGCTACCTCGCTAACGCGGGAGACAGCGACAAAGTATAATAAACACATGAATATATATATATATATATATATATATATATATATATATATATATATATATATATATATATATAGGAAAGGATCACAAATTAGCGCGTGATCAAGTATCGTCCCATGAGTCCACGGGGAAATGAAACATGAGAAGTTCCCAAGTGCACTTGCGTGTAATAATCACATTATCAGGGGAGACAAAAGAGAGAAATATAACAGTCAGTTGATATACAACGAAGAGACGTAGCTAGGACGCCATTTGGTAAACTTGTTTATTCTCGTATCTCCCCCTGATGATGTGATTATTACATGAAAGTGCACTTGGGAACTTATCGTGTTTCATTTCCACGTGGACTCGTAGGAATATATATATATATATATATATATATATATATATATATATATATATATATATATATATATATATATATATATATATATATATATATTTTTTTTTTTTTTTTTTTTTTTTTTTTTTTCATACTATTCGCTATTTCCCGCGATAGCGAGGTAGCGTTAAGAACAGAGGACTGGACCTTTGAGGGAATATCCTCACCTGGACCTCTTCTCTGTTCCTTCTTTTGGAAAAAAAAAAAAATATATATATATATATATATATATATATATATATATATATATATATATATATATATATATTCCCTGGGGATAGGGGAGAAAGAATACTTCCCACGTATTCCCTGCGTGTCGTAGAAGGCGACTAAAAGGGAAGGGAGCGGAGGGCTGGAAATCCTCCCCTCTCGTTTTTTTTTTTTTTTTTTAATTTTCCAAAAGAAGGAACAGAGAAGAGGGCCAGGTGAGGATATTCCCACAAAGGCCCAGTCCTCTGTCCTTAACGCTACCTCGCTATCGCGGGAAATGGCGAATAGTATGAAAAAAAAAGAAAAACATATATATATATATATATATATATATATATATATATATATATATATATATATATATATATATACACACGTTGGAGGTTCCAGTCGCGTACTATAGTTTTAACATCAAGGCCGTGCCTTCATTGAAATACAGAAAGGATAATGAAAGGGAATATATATATATATATATATATATATATATATATATATATATATATATATATATATATATATATATATACGGTTAGTACTGGTAACCGTAACACCATGGGGGTCCAAACGGTTTGTTCAGATACATCCCAGAAGTATTATGGTTACCCCAGTGTAAGTTACGTACCATTATGTATGGTTCACCACGCAACATTGCAGATTCCTAGACATGATACACCAACGGTAAAACCCACTGTTATATCCACAGACACGTTGTATATATGGTAATCACACACACAAATACACCCAAATACACCCATTATCTACGATTCACCCCAGCGTTACACCCACCAGACACATAGGAGACCAGTTTCTCTTTATACATCGACCACGCCATCATTACTTCTCCAAAAACATACCAGGTAAACCCCAACTTTGTACAGCGATGCTCTTCACCTCCAACACATGTTACTGCCACACGTAGAGCCAGAGTGACTCACTCACTCACTCAGCCTTCGGCTCCCTCACTTACACCAGTGGCATCACCTCTCAGCACTTGCACGCCTTCCTTACCTTTGAAGGAACGCACCACTATAACAGCACTTTGAAAAATTACAACGGTAGTTCGTAGCGAGGTTAGGTAAGAATCTTGTAGTCCAGAGCTCAGTCGAGCACCCGGTAGCTGTGCCTTGGCCTTATCCCTCTTAACCCTGTGAATGCCTGCAGGAGAATGACGCACGCAGGCAGTGCGAGTAGGTATTTATAATGCGCCCGTGTACGTATCTCAAAACGTACACGTTTTGGGACGCGTCCGGCTGGACGGGAACGTTTCTTGTAAAGTTTGCCCGTGTTGCCAGGTAGGGTTTCTAGTGTGGTTTTGAGCAAGGCGAGGGCGTGGTGGCGAGAGGAGGGAACAGGGACGACAACATAAAGCAGTGTTGGCGCGGACAGAACGGGCGCCGTAGGCCAAAGCAGTCAGTATCCACCCGTTTTTCACCCGAAGTTTGGACTAGGTCTTGTGAGATACTCTCATATTAGAGATGATCAAATAATTGGTGCGGAAATTACACCGGGTAAAGTGTTGACACGTAGTCGGTGTTTGTTTCCATTGTTGTCCTTATCAGAAAGATAAATTCCCCCGCCCCCCGTACACGTTTAGTCATTTTCTGATAACATACGAAAATCGTAGCGAATGGGTGATTATATACGTTCATATTGCATCCGTTCGTGTTATGTGGATTCTCGAGGCATGTTGTTACCTCTTGTTTGCAGCACATTGTTGCCTCTGTTTGCAAAATATCGTCCTATTGGTTTCTCGGTCCCTTTTGTTTACATTTGTCGAAAGTATTCGCAGGAAACACTAACTGTTGCCTAGGGGGTTCGTTGCCGCTCATTAGCCGGCAGTAAAGGTTGTAAATTCATATCATCCTGGTCAGCCCTTAACTGCCGCAGTGGTTAATAAAAGGAAGTCCCAGAATTTTGTCATTTAACCAAATGATGATTAAGGGCGGGTTACACACGCCTGAGTACAACGGTACGACCCTTGAGCACGACGGTACGACTCTTGAGCACGACGGTACGGTTTTTGAGTACGACCCTTGAACACGACGGTATGACCCTTGAGCACTAATTACTAATTACCCCTGATGACAACGCTTTTACCCCTAGACCTGACCCTTAAGGCCAGGTCACAAAATCCCAGGTCGTACTGTCGTGCTCAACGGGTCGTAAAGCCGTGCTGTAAGTCAAGGCAGTTGACGTTTTCTACCGCAACTCTCGCCATTTTTGGAAGTAACTCTTCCCATCATATTGTAATCACTGTTTACAACCGGTTATATTTGACTGTTGCACTTGTAGCTCCGATAAGGCTAATAACCTAACCTAAATTATCTTCACTTAATAACCTAACCTAAATTATCTTCAGTCCAACAACCCTCATTACCGCTTCTATAAGCGACCTGCTCCTCTCCCCCTCCAGCCAACCCATACTGTATAGCATTACAACAGTGTCCATCTGGTTTGATATCATTGCGGTTTTCATTGTTTCTTTCACCATTACTAGCTATTACCACTGCGGGTTATCGTAGTTTACACGAGTGTTGAAATTGGTTCGTACACATACATGTATGATGAATGTGGTTTACATATACATGATGAAAGTAGTAAGTACACATGCATGTTGAAAATTGACTCGTAGACATGCATGCATGTGGAAATTGGCTCATAACATTCGTATTGAAGTTCGTTAATACATGTTCAAATTTGGTTCATGCTCTGTATATTGGAATTGACTTATGCTGAAAATAGATCATAACATGCATGGTGAAATTACTTTAAAGCATTGCAGGATGAAATGGGTTATTTCCACGGATTTCTTCACATTATAGTTTTATAGATAAAGACATGTTTACGTGTATGCTTGAAAACTTTCAGTATAATTTCCACCAAGTATGCGAACTGAATATGAGACAAGGTCCATTGTCTGAAGATATATATATATATATATATATATATATATATATATATATATATATATATATATATATAAGATTGTTCATATATGCGTGTCGGAATTGGTTCCAACGTGCATGTTAATAGATGATAAGATGATAACATGCCTGTTGGAAGTGGCCCATAGATGCATGCTGGAATAAACATGCATGATGAAAGTCTTTCATGCACGTTCAAGCTAGTACACACACACACACACACACACACACACACACATATATATATATATATATATATATATATATATATATATATATATATATATATATATATATATATATATATATTTTTCTTTCTTCTTTTCTTTCAAACTATTCGCCATTTCCCACATTAGCGAGGTAGCGTTAAGAACAGAGGACTGGGCCTTTGAGGGAATATCCTCACTTGGCCACCTTCTCTGTTCCTTCTTTTGGAAAAAAAAAAAAAAAAAAAAAACGAGAGGGGAGGATTTCCAGCCCCCCGCTCCCTCCCCTTTTAGTCGCCTTCTATGACATGCAGGGAATACGTGGGAAGTATTCTTTCTCCCCTATATATCCCTATATATCCCTGGGGGTAGGGGAGAAAGAATACATCCATGCCTCACAGACCTTTCCATTAATTTTACAATATCTTAGCCCAGTAGGCCCTTTGGTTGCCCATTGTACCTATCTGATCATGATAAATTCACAAATTCTTGATGGTCTTATGTACTCTAGTATTTCTCCTTTTACCACAACGGTTTTCTAGAAGGCATACATAATCAGTATCGATTACCAGAAATTTAGGATTATGTAAAGCTTGTATAGTTTTATTTACAAATGTTTACTGTACACATTATATATGGTTTCATAACATTTTTTAGAGATCTGTCAAGTAGTGTAGAATATTTTGGCCCCATGGTACCCAAGTCCTTAATATACCACTGATTTCGAAGCTGATCAGACCTAATTGATGTACAACTCTACAACACTTATTTTATTTATGTGAATTTAATCTGGTAATTTTATGAACAAAATTCCAACATAAACTCATGAAAGGTTGGTTTCCAATGACAAAAAACATATATATATATATATATATATCTTGAAATTGGATCAAACATGCGTGGTGAAATTGGTTCTCTTTCCTGGACACTACGTGACGTACGTTCTCACCGACTGCTTGAGAAAAATAACTCCCCCGGTAGGCACATCCGTGGGAGCCAGGGCGCACTCGTGTAAGCAAAACATCCTTTTAGGAAGCAGGGAAACGCATTTCATGCCTACTTTCATCCTTCACACCTCCGTCACACGCTCCATACCAACGCAGGCTACACCTCACTCACACTGCACTTTTATACACCCCCATTGTACAGGAAGGTACACACAAGAAGTAGTGCTTGCAGGCAACTTCCTTGCAGATACGTACTATCATAGTCCGGATACCAAAGAGGGTTCGTGATCCAGCACCGTGTCCGTCAATTTCCCCTCCCATGACCAAGAGTGTTGTCTTTTCACATACACTTGGGCTGTTGGTATTCCAGGCCTCAGTCACACTGTTTTCATATTACACATCAGTTGTAACTTAAATGACTCTTGTTCTTAATTTTCCCTCGGTGAGCGCTACGCCCTTGCCATCCCTTGTGACAAAACCTAGTTATATAGATTGGAAAAAAATATAAAAAAAATTGCGGGAGGGCCTCACAGCAAGAACAAGTAGTGTACAAATTAGTGAGTATACTTCATTTCTACATGTACACACTTTAGCAGAAACATCTCACGGCTAGGCACGTACGTATAAGACCTCTATCTCTTCTGTTCCGGGAAGATATACAAAGGTTAGTCACACAAGCACTGGGGGGTGTGCGGTTCGTAACGTGTCAGGTTCACATTGCCTTGATGAAAGAAATTTATAAACACATCTGCCTCGGCTAACTCTCCAAGCCCTCCTCAGTCCTCCACCATTAATGCCATTTTCACCAGATGCGTATTTAGTGATTAAAACAAACCTCGTATAGTGTTCAGAAATTTAACAAAAGAAGACATTGGTAGTTCTTTGTTATAGATCCCTTATGATTGTAACATTAAATGTTCTTTTAGAGGACATTTATAGGACAGATATATCGAAAAAATAATTATCCATTCATGAAAAAACGCTGTACGTAATGTTTTTAGTTATGAAACCAATATATCAGTTTCAGGATTGAAAGATAATAATGACAAAATCTTCGAAAAATGTTATACACTCGGGACTCGCAGTGAAAAAATAAGGGGCCACAGGTTAAAGGGATATGTTGCACACTGGGGGCCCAAAGTCAGACGAGGCCTGTTGATTTAATCAAATACGTATGATACTCTCGCCATGGGATACTTTCTCCCAGATGATGTAACACGGGGACGCGACCGTGTGAATCATGGCGTCAGAGATTTGTCCCGCTCCCCCACCTACATTCTCGGAAATTTTAAGCTGAAGGATCGTGCAACACAGCAGGAGAGGGGTTGATCCTTCAACTGATGCGAATGGCTGAGGAGCTGTTCTTGCACGCGCTGGGCTTAATTTTCCCGGGCTTCAGTTGTCATAAGGTGTCGTAGCGATAGCTTAACGACTGTGGTATGTCGTAGATGTTAAGGTGTTTCTCCCGCGGCCACAGCCAACGCAAGTCATGCTACACACTTGGCTCACTCACGTGGCGTTCCTGTGTGACGTATGCTTGGGCAGTTACCGTTACGTTGTGGAAACCATTAAATCAACGTGTTGCTTGTCAGTCTTTCTCTCTATGAATTACTGATTTACTTTTTTTTTTTATCAAATCTTAGTATATACGAGTGAACAAAAAAAGTCTGTCTTTGCATTACGATATTCACAAGCACTGGATATAAGGCCAGATCTGGGCTGTCTGTGAGAGGCAACCACAGTTACGTTTATTCAGAGCCTCGCAACGGGCGACAAATATAGTTCTCACGGTTTACAGTGGGAGATCGTGGGTAGTGTAAACTTGTTGTTTGGTTGGCCTTTAGGTCTGACAGCTGCCAAGGTCACTAAGGCCGTCTGTGTGTGTGTGTGTGTGTGTGTTTTACCGTGCTCCACCTACGAGAGCTTACTCCGCTAGTGAAAATCTACAACGAGGTTGTATCCTTGTGAGCACAGTCTCGTGAAAGAACTTCTCACTTCAGAGGAGTCCAAATTTCCCTGCTACTGGAAGTAGCGTAGCATTGGTTGCAGAGGCCTGTAGATAAGAGGTCCGGGGTAATCCTAGAACTCAGAGAAATTGGTCGGGGTAATTATAATCAAAATATAAGTATGTTACCGATCTCCACTTTCTTTTTAATACGCCACAAGGGAAAAGTCAGCTTTGGTGAGATTGCATCATTGAAGTACAGCCACGTCGAAGCACTCTTCATTCTATAGGAGTCCATCTTCTCGGTGCTGATGGTGGTCTTGAAAGTGCACAAACCCCGAAAGAGTCCCAGGGGATATAGTTATATAACACCCAGTTTAATGAAAAACTATTAAATACTATATGATATAGGGAGATTAGTGTCAAAAAGTAGGCATTCAAGAATAGGGATGTTAAAGGACATGAAATATCTTCCCAAAATGACATTATCAATGAGGCGGAAATGGTCAGTTGATAAAACCAGGCCTGCTACTGTTTTTGTTTTTACTATCAAGAGTTGTGTAGGGATGACCTGTATAACTGTATTATTCCTATTTTTTTGGCACTTCGATCTTTGTATCATCCAACACTTATCAGCCTCATCACCACTTGCATCATGTTTTCATTATGTACATTTTACATTACTACAAAATGAATAAAGAAAAATTGAATTAGAGGCGGATACGTCAGCTTGCTTAACTTAGGTTAACCACTACCCACTTTCCTTCCCTAGTTGGCCACTACTGACAGTCCTTCCTCTGCCATTATACTCCGCTTGTCTTCCTTGGCTTACTAAAGCCATCAGAGCAAATTAGAAGGATGGAGTGGACGAATTGGTGTAGATGATACTATCAGATCCTTTTCTTGTCCAAATCTATGATCTGTAAGTGTTATGAGGGCATTTAGAGTTTTCATGGCCTTTCTGTTGGATGTTTGTGAATTGTGTGTGGGTCCTATGTGATGATTAATGTTGTTAGAGTTCTGTTGAGAGGGAATGGTTGGCTATTCATGGAGACTGGTGGATTTAGGTTGAATTTATGTTTGTTGAGGGTTGAGAGGGCAGCATACTACTGTACTGATGCAGACAGTCTTTTCTGGATGAGCCAGTGTTGTATTTGTTATGTAATGTATATTTATTGTTGTCGTGATGTGTCACTCTGTTATGATGTGGTTGTGCTTTCCACTTTTATATGCAGGCACTACTGCAAAGTGGTTTTTTTCATTTCTTTACAGTATTTGTTTCATATTTCTGTTGCAGTGGAAGATGGAAATGGTGTATGCAGGTACTGTATGACTAATGGTAAGAAGAGGCACATCAGTAAATTGTAAGAGATTCACAAAATGAGAAAGAGGGAAGGGAATAAATGTTAATGAGAGCAAGTTAGTAGTGCTCGAGGAGGGGAAGTCAGACATGAGATCTGGTTGGATGATCCATTAAAAAAGTAATAATATATTTGATCCCTGGGGATAGGGGATTAAGAGTACTTCCCACGTATTCCCTGCGTGTCGTAGAAGGCGACTAAAAGGGGAGGGAGCGGGGGGCTGGAAATCCTCCCCTCTCGGTTTTTTTTTAATTTTCCAAAAAAAGGAACAGAGAATTGGGCCAGGTGAGGGTATTCCCTCAAAGGCCCAATCCTCTGTTCTTAACGCTACCTCGCTAATGCGGGAAATGGCGAATAGTTTGAAAGAAAGAAAGAAAAAGAATATTTCTAGTACATTAAATGTGTATTTCATAAACTTGCTGGAATGGATATTGAAGTATTGGAAAGGGTGATAAAAGATGGACAAGTTGATGGCAGCCAGAGGAAGGTATGAGAGATGAAGATGTGATATGAAAGTGTGGCTTATAGAGGAACAGCTCACCGTACTTGGTTGTCCTTTGAAATAAGGTTCACAGTAACATGAGGAAAATACTGTATACCACTTGTGGAAGCAATGTCCTTTCCTAAGGGTGTGAAGAAAGAAAAATGTATTTAGAATGAAGAAATGAGGTTAGAACAAGGAACATGGAAAGGAGTAAATATAAAGATGAAAATAAAGTGGATATGATAGAGGTTGACCAGGAATGAATTGGAAGAACAGAATTAGTGTTGAATGAGAGAGATTTAAACATTAAGAATTGCTAGAACTCATTTTATATTGATAAGGATTCACAGAAAATAGGCCATTACCACTCTGCTGGATGACAAAAGTGGTTGATCCATACAGAACATTAGTATTGGTAACAACCCTGCAGTATCACAAAACATGCAACTCTCATAAAACCTGTGTTATCAAAAGAATGCTATAAGTAAAAGCTAAAATTGGAGGGAAATTGAACAGTTGTGCCAGTAACTTTTGAGATATATATTTTTCATCACTGAAATATTCATATACAAAAATAATCACATACACTGTACAAAGTTGATGTAATTTCTCCAAGCAAATACAATTTAGTCTACTGCATAGGAAACCTCTTAAATGTACACTGTATTCCATTGATTTAGAGACGTTCTCCTAGGAGATGTTATCTTTCAGCAATGAAAGTATCGTTTTCAGTATTGTGAATTTGTTGAATCATATCTACAGAGGTAGACCCTATTCTTTACAAGGGGCTTTCAGTATATCTGGAAAATACTGGAAACTCTCTACATTTTGTTATGCGTATGAGTTTACATTTCACTAATTTTCCTTTTAATTGCATGTTACAATATCTATAATTACTGCTCAGTTTTTAAACTTCTCATATATTTCCAATAGATAATACTTTTAAAGCATTACCGTTAGCATTACTTTTTCTTGTTTTTTAATGGTATTCAGCACTGCAGGCTGTCAGTATGCTATTTCAGTTCTCAAATCTGTTGTATCAAATGAGACTAGAGGTTGGCAAATAGTAACTTTTGTGTGGGAATGTAAGAACTTTGTGTTCTTTACATTGTGTTCTTTACAAGCTCATTTTGAATTTTATTGAAGTATAATGTACATAATTTATCCATCACTTTCATATCCTTTGGATAAATCTCAAAGTATTGAAAATGTACCGCCTCATTGAATATTTATAACTGCTAAGACTTTGAGCTGTTGAATTACATTTAAATAAATGTTAAGAATGTAAAAAATTGCATTTTATAAATTATATCTGTGCAGTTGAATTACATTTAAATAAAAAAATTAAAAATTGCATATTATGGTAAATTATATCTGCACAGTTGAATTACATTTAAATAAATGTAAAAAGATTTAATTTTATGATGAATTATATAGTTAAATCTAAAAGTATGTTCTTTGGAAAGTGAACATATTACTATAACTTTTAACATAATGGTTATTTTGCAGATTAGTCAGTACTAGTAGGTCAAACGATGCTTTGCCAACAACAGTAGTTTATTTTATATGTGGTTTATTATTTCGATTGATTACATGCAGCATTCACCCATGAGATTCCTGAAATCTCTCCAAAATCACTGCCCCACCAATGGGGTTCTCTCATTCATTGTGAATTTTCCTGATAGCCATTGGCCTGCAGCATAAGAATGTCATACAGATTCCCAAATTCCTCCCTTGAAATTTCTGCATTATGCAAACCCTGGCTTATTGAATTTCTGCATTATGCAGATATGACTTATTGATAGCAACTAAAATCTGACTGACACAATTTTGAGTATACCTTCAAGGGAGGAATTTAGTTAGCCAAATGTAAAAGGATATCAGAGACTTGAAATTAAATGTATTACAAGCATCTTTGATCTACTACTCGGACAGTTTCAAAAGATGGGCTTGGTTGTGTTTCGCTGACTTGGAAAACACTTGTCCCTTCTTTGGAATTCTCATAGACTTATTCATAAACATTCACGGCAGCCAATCATCCGGGAATAATTATTGGAAATGAGGTGATGAAAATCACAAATTGCATTCTTGTAGGGTGAAGAGGGAAAGAATTCAGTAATTCCATGCTGAACTTTGTTAAACAGCATAAATATGAGAACTGATGAGCTATGAAACAGGAAAGTCCAGTTTAGTGGTGCTGATTAATAGTGATGAGTTTTGGGGTGACCATATGCAGTTCATAACCATAAAAAACTGGTAGCTGGTCACTTAGAAGCAGGTGGTAGCCATGTTGTTAAGCAATTTAGAATTTCATTCATGGGTGGTCAAAATACACAGCAAACATATTATTTGAAGCTAGCTTATTTTTAAGCAAAAGAAAATTCTAATGAAGCATGGAAAAAGTAAATGAAGTGGAGATAGGATGCCATAAATGGAATGACAAAATGAAAAATGTGTAGTGATAGGTGGGATAAGCCAGGAAAAGGTGAATGGGAGGTAGGCAGTCGCAAAAGATTTACATAGGTCACCTCATACAAGTAGAGGGTACTATTCAGTTTTGGGTAATATGATTAGATATGTGTTGGTGATACAGTGTATACATATATTCCAAATATATACATCAAGAATTAAACAGAAATTTACAAGGTAATTTTTTCTGTAAGCATGATTCTTAAACATTTCACTACTGCTTTTTTCACTTAAGCAGTTTACTGTTTCCTCATCATTCAGTCAATTTCCATTACTCTTCTGTACACTTTATCATATCATTTCTATATTTAACCCTTCCATAGGGTTCCTGCAACCTTGAGGCTGTGTAACCACTAGCAGGTGGAGTCCAGCAACACCCCATTATATCACATGCAACCCAAAAGTGCATTCTTCTTGATCAACAGTTGTGTAATAAGGTTATTGTAAAGCATATTCATACCATGTTGTACTTGTTTACAAGAATATAGATGAGGTGCAACAATAATCAGTTCAGCCTTGTGATTAGTCACAGTATATGTATTTCTAAGTGTTAGCAGACTCTTCCTCTTGGGGTTATAATGCGAGTAAAAAGTCACCCTTGGTAAGGCTCTGTCATCATCTGTTGATGAAAGGGAGTAAAGTGTTGTTGAAAATTGAGAACCTATTATTTTAATGGATTTCAACATTTCCCTGTTACTGAATTTAGCTGAACCTTAGGGCTGCAGGAGCCCGTTAAGTGAAAGGTGTCCTGGGATTACATGAGAATAATTATCTCTCTTTTTCTTTCATGCTATTCGCCATTTCCCATGTTAGCGAGGTAGTGTTAAGAACAGAGGACTGGGCCTTTGAGGGGAATATCCTCACCTGGCCCCCTTCTCTGTTCTTTCTTTTGGGAAATTGAAAAAAAAATAATCATAAATATGCATTTTTCTTTATGCAAGAACCACTTTTATCATACAAATTAAGTGCTTTGATATCAATATCAGGACATTATTTTAATGTACAATATTTCTGTCTCTCTGTAATCATTAATTCCATTTCCACAGAGAGAATCAAAAATTGCATTAAAACATGCACTTCTTTTAGGTATGGATTTTGCTGAAATGATGCCCTACACTCTGACCCTGTGGGTTGGCATATATTGATACATTTATTTTCGAAACACACATTGTATTCTTTATTCTAAATATCATTGGTTAACCTCTATAGAGTTCTAGCCTAATAAATATATTATTTTTCACTGTCCCTTTCACCTAAACACAGCATTCCCTAATTGAAAGGGCTGAGGGTTGTATGGTTAAGATTTCAGTTTACAAGTTTATGAAGAAGGTTAATATGAGAGGAACCACAACAGCATTTTGTATTTCCCTGGGATACAGGCTATTCCAGGAACATTGTATGCAAGAAAAATTCTTTAACGGTGTAATACAGTTTGCATGAAGATGTGAATAAACATAAAGAAATGAGCAAGTTGTATTGTCAGGGAGATCTAAAAAGTATAAAAATAGGAATTTATGACATTCTTTGGAATAGAGAAATTCTTAGGGGGGATAAAAACAAGATTTTTAACAGATGGTATGGAATACTAGGATGCTGTAGGCTTCTCTTGGAAATGCACTCGATTAAAGCGACAAAGTATAATAAAATAATAAAAAAAAAAATATAAACAGTATAAATACATATCTATATTCTGAGCTTCGATGACTTAAATATCATATTGAATCAGTAATGGATATCACACTGGGATGTGGTTGTCCTTAGCCCATTTCTTGATGACACGGATGATTCCTTCTACTTGGGGGTTGGCAGTGTTTCTAAGTAACTGCAAAATGTCCCCCAAGGAGTCTCTGAAAAACAGAAATAAGTATATCTTTATTTATTATACTTAACTGCTGTTTCCTCCATCAGCGAGGTAGTGCCAGGAAACAGATGAAGAATGGCCCATCCACTCATACACACACACACACACACACACATATATATATATATATATATATATATATTTTTTTTTTTTCCGCTGTCTCCCGTGTTTGCAAGGTAGCGCAAGGAAACAGACGAAAGAAATTGCCCAACCCACCCCCATACACATGTATATACATACGTCCACACACGCAAATATACATACCTACACAGCTTTCCATGGTTTACCCCAGACGCTTCACATGCCCTGATTCAATCCACTGACAGCACGTCAACCCCGGTATACCACATCGATCCAATTCACTCTATTCCTTGCCCTCCTTTCACCCTCATGCATGTTCAGGCCCCGATCACATAAAATCTTTTTCACTCCATCTTTCCACCTCCAATTTGGTCTCCCACTTCTCCTCGTTCCCTCCACCTCCGACACATATATCCTCTTGGTCAATCTTTCCTCACTCATTCTCTCCATGTGCCCAAACCATTTCAAAACACCCTCTTCTGCTCTCTCAACCACGCTCTTTTTATTTCCACACATCTCTTTTACCCGTACATTAATTACTCGATCAAACCACCTCACACCACATATTGTCCTCAAACATCTCATTTCCAGCACATCCACCCTCCTGCGCACAACTCTATCCATAGCCCACGCCTCACAACCATATAACATTGTTGGAACCACTATTCCTTCAAACATAGCCATTTTTGCTTTCGGAGATAATGTTCTCGACTTCCACACATTCTTCAAGGCTCCCAGGATTTTTGCCCCCTCCCCCACCCTATGGTTCACTTCTGCTTCCATGGTTCCATCCGCTGCCAAATCCACTCCCAGATATCTAAAACACTTCACTTTCTCCAGCTTTTCTCCATTCAGACTTACCTCCCAATTGACTTGTCCCTCAACCCTACTGTACCTAATAACCTTGCTCTTATTCACATTTACTCTCAGCTTTCTTCTTTCACACACTTTACCAAACTCAGTCACCAACTTCTGCAGTTTCTCACTGCATTAGCGAGGTAGCACAAGGAAACACACGAAAGAATGGCCCAACCCACCCACATACACATGTATATACATAAATGCCCCCACACACACATGTACATACCTATACATTTCAGTGCATACATGCATATACATACACAAACTTATACATATATACACATGTACATATTCATACATGCTGGCTTCATCCATCCCCACCGCCACCCTGCCAGTCCTGAAATGGCACCCCCTCCCACTGCATGCGCGTGAGGTAGCACTAGGAAGAGACAACAAAGGCCATATTCATTCACACTCAGTCTCTAGCTGTCATGTGTAATGCACCAAAACCACAGCTCCCTTTCCACATCCAGGCCCCACAAAACTTTTCATGGCTTACCCCAGACGCTTCCCATATATTCCCTGCATGTTTTAGAGGGCGACTGAAAGGAGAGGGAGTGCTGGGCTGGAAATCCTCCTCTCCCATTTTATAAGTTTTCCAAAAGAAGGAACAGAGAAAAGGGCCAAGTGAGGACATTCTCTCTAAGGCTCAGTACTCTGTTCTTGGTGCTACCTCGCTAACATGGGAAACTGTGAATATGTATGAAAAAAAATATATATGTATCTTAATGAAATGTGTGCTTTTAATTTTTTCAAGTGATGACATCAGCAGTACCGAGCTATAACAGCCATCAGATGTAAAAGGATATAGCCTTTTCAACAAACCATCTTGTACTGAGGATGTAAACACAGGTGAAAATGATACACATACTGTATTGAGGTTACAATTGGACTTCTCACCCTATCATGTGTATTTTGTTTGTCAGATCATATCAATTTTACATCCACTTTATATTGATTTTATTTATCATTATACTTAATCGCCGTCTCCCGCGTCAGCAAGGTAGCACAACCACCTACATACACATGTATATATATAAACGCTCATACATGCACATATACATTTCACCGTATACATACATATACATACACAGACATACATATATACACATGTATACATTCACACTTGCTGCCTTCATCCATTCCCATCGCCACCCCACCACACATGAAATAGCTCCCCCTACCCCTCCAGCAAAGTAGCGCCAGGAAAAGACAAAAAAAAGGCCACATTCGTTCACACTCGCTCTCTAGCTGTCATGTGTAAATCCACTTTATATGATGGGTAATAGTACATACAACTGAATGCCATTACACTAGTCAAATTTAGTGTCAAAAGTACATTGCTTTTCCAAAATTTAACAATTCTGTGGCCTGTTATCTTTGTGAACATGAATAAAAAAAAAAAAAAGGGGGCATATGATTCCTGACTTCACAGACTTACTTTGGTTCTTTGCCAGCAATTATCATTTGGAACATGCCCACGCAAGCACCTCTCTTGCCTTCCCAGTATTCAGGATTAGGATCTAATCTCTCCAAGACATCAAAAGCTCTTGCTGCATAGTAGAACTGACCCATCTTGTAGCAATCATTGGCAATCAATTGCAGTAAACTGAAGGCCTCTGCTGATGTCTCCATCTTGAGATACAGCTCCCAGGCCAGCCTTGGCTTACTGTTCATGATGTCTGAGAAGAGTTATAGTTACTTTCGCTTCTTACTTAATTGACAATTTATGCTTTCTAAGCAAATAAATTTTTGATAAAAGTCACTGCACTTATATTACATTTCTTCATTCACATCAGTATGCCTTAATCGAATTATTTCCAAGAAAACACACAGTCTAAGTAAAGAGACTTTGATTCTTTTAAAGACTACATCCTCTTTTATGAAGCTTTTTTAACAAGATAAATGCTCAAAACTCACAGCATCTGGCCAGCCATGATAAGAACACATAATCATTCTTGATCTTCTCATTCTGTATAAGAAGGAATACTTCTTCAGCCTCCTTATAGTCTCCTACAGCAGCTTTGGCCTGTTCAGGTGAAAAAATAAATCTGGATAATATGTACTAATGCTGTAAATAGATGCATGTGCAATTGTTGTTATTATTAGTAGTAGTAGTAGTAGTGTAAGAGTAGTAATAATAATAATAATAATAATAATAATAATAATAATAACACTATTATTATTATCATATTGTGACTATTATTATTATACATCCCTAGGACTCCTTGCACACAGGGATCCTGATGCTATGACCCCATAAACCCCATCCCCATGAGGATGGTGGTGGCAGTGATGGCTGTGGTTTGCAATGATAGTGGTGGTGGCAGCTGGTAACGGCAATGATGGTTGGTAATGATGGTGGTAGAGTCCTAACAGACTGTAGACCTGCCCCTCTCTTGAGGATTCTTGCATTTATCTCCTTCACCATCCCATCTGTGCACAAACTAAATAGCCATGGCAAAATCACACTTACTTTTTTTTCTCTAGTCGCAAACAAAAGTCCACTTCAAGGCTGAACCTTAATTGAAATATAGAGACTTATGAAATGGAAGAAGAAAAGTATTTAAGAATTTTGGAGGATATGAAAAACCTTTCTTTTAAGATGTGCCAGGTCATAGTTATTGGGAAAGACATGAGAAGGTAGAGAGTTCCAAAGCTTCAACGTAGTAGGGAAAGAAGATATCAAAATGGCCCACCCTTGAGTTGCCAATGGCCACACAGTAATCATGTGATGCAACAGCTTGCAGAGTATTGCATGGTCCATCTAGGGGTGTAGGCACACATGCAGCCAACTACTGGGAGCAAAAACCAAAGTAATATCTAGAAAAGAGGGAAAGTGAACCAACATTGCAGCATACGGCAAGATGCTCAAGTTTGAAAGTTAGCCTAGGATAGATTATAAGTTATACCACTTTCAACTTTGTCAAGTAAGGATGCTGAGCTAGAACCACCCCAGATGTGAGACCAGTACTCCATACAAGGACAAATCAATCCTTTGCATAAACAAAGCATCTATTCAGAGGAAAAGAAGTTTAGACATCTAAACAGGACACCCAATTTCATAGAGGCAGACCTAGCTATTCCTGTGATGTGAGGTTTCCAAAAAAGAGTGGATGTTACAGTAATACCAAGTATGTTCATTGGGTCAAGAGGTGAAATTACAGAACCATCAAAGGAGAGACAAGAGCTGTGAGAGCTTTTTCATAGAGATTGGTAGAGACTGGGTTCTGGAGGCATTAACCTTAATAAGATTTTGTCTACCCTACTGAGATATCCTGTACAAGTCTGAGTTTATTAAGGAAGCTGTGTCAAGACGAGATTTAGATTGTTTGTGGAGGAGAGGAAATTGTTGAAAAAAGGAGAAAAAGTGTAGGGGACAGGACAGAACCTTCAGGGATACTGCTTTTGATGGAGAAAAGGGGTTAGGCTGGTCCATCAACAACCACAGAGTTACATCAGCCATAGAGAAAGCTAGATATGAAGAAGCAAAGTGAGGAGGGAAGCCAAAGGTGGGGAACTTAGAGACGAGACCCTAACGCCACATCCCGTCAAAAGCTTTGGCTATGTCAAGGGCAACTACACATGACTCGCCAGAATCTTTCAGGGATGATAACCAGACATTAGTAAGATAGGAAAGAATATCAATAGTGGATCTTGCCGTACAGAAGCCATACTGGTGATCAGAGAGAAGACTGAGATTTTTCTGGTGTTTAAGGATATGGGAGTTGAACAGGGATTCAAAGACTTTGGAAATGGTAGGACAGTAGTTAAAGAGGTCAGAAAGGTCACCCTTTTTAGGGATGGGATGTATCTATGCATTCTTTCAAGGAGAAGGAAAAGTTTTGGTTGTTAAACAGAAACAAAAAAGATGAGCAAGCACAGGTAGCAAGTTCAGAGGCACTCTCTTTTGGTACACAAGGATGGATGCCATCTGGACCATAAGCCTTGCTTGTGTTGAGAGAGAGAAGTACTTTTTGGACAGTCCAAAAGAAGATTATGGGAAGGGGCATAGGATAAGTAAGAGGAGCATCAGGGGGTGAAGGAATGTAAGAGTCATCTTATTCCAAAGGATTCCATCATTTCCCTGCTACTGATATGTGTGCAGCCTTGAAGTTGCAGGAGCCCCATAAAAGGGGTCCTTGGGTTGTAAAATGTATCAGTTATACATTATTGCTGCACAACAAAACAAATAAAGAGTTTGCATAATCAAACGAGATTATTTACTAACTGTACCTGCATGGATTAATGTGAAGGAGTATAAAATCTTTTTTATGAATTACTGATGTTAAGTCCCTTACAAATGTTGTATATATGAAGTTCTTTTATATGTGTATAGAAAGGCAAATAAGAGTAACCTTTTTAGTGTCAGTCATGCAAAAGTAAGACTAGAGATGAATACATGATGAGTACGAAAAGACAATGAAAGGACAAAAGTACCCTTTACCTGAGCATAGTTAAAATTGAATGTGTCATCATTGTAGAAGTAGGATTTGATTGAGTTTAGGTAGAGAAGAACATCATCAAACTGTTTTAGGAGAAAGAAGCAGGATGCCATACACTGTCTCCCAGGAATGGTGTCACACTCTGAGGCACTTCCACCAACCAGCTGGAAGTACTGCTGGGCAATCTTCAAATTTTCACGCTGAGGAACAGTAAAGAATTAAAATAAATTTATGTCTTTTTAACTGAAGGCAATGAAATTTATCATACTTGATAATATAAAGTTCTAAATTATCTGAAACCATTCAACAGTACTTGAATATCAAAATTTAAGTGGCACCCTCAGCAATACAATAAAGGTTTTACTTGTACAGGTTGTACCTTTCTAAGCCAGTTCTCTGTGGTCCGGCAACTCCCATAGTCCAGCATGTTTTGAATCCATCGCCATTAGTTATTACTTTGTGGATCTGCCACTAAGGCAGCGCTGTTAGCAGCGCTAAGGTGCCAAAATCTGTTTATGCAGTAGCCGAGTTAATAAACAGTCCTGTTAATTTCTTATATTTAGCTGTATTTTAGCCCTTCAGGATGTCATCCAAGAGGTGCAGAAGATGGTGCTACTGCTAATTAGCATAAACATAAATCATATTTATGGTTGAAAATGTGGAGTTACTGAAAAAATTAGATAAAGGAACTGCTGTAAAGACTTAATGTGAGTACTAAAAGATTGGATCATCAACTGTGTAAGACTTAGGGGTCAGTTTTTTTTTTCCTGCATCTTCTGTGGTCCAGTAATGGCCAGGTCCCAAGGGTGCTTGATTCAAGAGGTACAGCCTGTAATCATGGATAATACTTGGCAATCCTATACAGCAAACTTGAGAACAGCAAATCTATTCTTGATAAGATGCTACCTAATTCAACAATAAGTTAGGTAAGATTTCCCAATGAGTAATGCAGAAGTGTCTTGGGAAAAGGATTTTAGATAACAGATTATCAACAATTCAGTGATTATCCCATAAAGAGCTCATGCATAACATCAACTTGGCGTCTATGACAAAGTGAGCACAAAAAAAAGGTGGGTATGTTGTATTGCCAGACGGTATTTAGCAGTCCTTCATAGAAGCTGGTAATATGTCTGGATTTTCAGTTTAGTATAAGAAAGGACCTTCTTCTCCTGGCTGAAAATGATCAAACTGGAAGGCAACAAAGGATACAGACCAAAGGTGCCTTTCCAGACTCAGTGTCATACAGGGTGAGTCTCTTGGCCACTACTATTCCATGCTGATGTATATGATGTGCTAGAGGGATTTAGTAATACCTGATCAATGTTTGTGGATGATGATAGAGTTATGAGAGAAGTATGGAGTGTCCATAATTACTAATCCTTATAAAGAGACTAGAAAAACTCCAGCTTTGGTCAAGAGCATGGTTAAGAGTTTAATTCTGTCTGCTTTGATCCAAATTGGCTTCATCTCTCATCTTTTATTGTGTTTGAAGGTATAGGAGTCACAACAGTGTTGTGGATATGAGACTGGAATGCAAAAAATGGAAATGAAACCCTGGAGGACAGTAGGTGGTGTCAGGCAGGTTGATTGTGTATGGAATGACAGTGGGAAAGAAATGTATGGCTGTTAGAAAGCCTGACTGAGATGACTGGATGACTGACCACAGTGTTTTGCGTTGGTTTGGACATATGGAGAAGATAAGTATTTAAAAACCGACTCAGAGAATATTTGTTAAAAGTGCAGGGAGGAAGCGGGAGGTGGAGATTAAATAGGATATGGCCTGAACTTTCAGGAGGGTAAGAGATGTGCAGGGATAAAATGAACTGGATTAGGTAGTAATACTGGGGGCAACATGCTGTTTGTGGGCTGACCAGGGCACATGAAATGCTCAAGATAAGCCATGGAATAGTCTGTGGGCCCCTAGCTATGGACGGTGGGCTCTGGTTTCAGTTCATTATACATGATAGCAAGAGAATGGAATGTGTACAGATGAAGATGACACTACCTCATTAAGGTGGGAGAAGCATTGTGTATAATACGTGAATATATACATGACCAGAAATATAGAGTACCTGATAATATTATTAGTTTATATTTTATTATTTCATTTATGAACATGGTAAATGCAAAAAAAAAGAAAAAGATGAACTACCAAATACCATGTCACAAATTAAAATTGCTTGTAAAAATCTATGGGCTTTTCACCAGTAACCCCAAACACGACCCACTAAATGTAAAATGGGATGGCATATTCATCATCTTCTGTCATTATAATGATAGGAATCCATTGTAGCAGTGACATGAGCAGCATTGTTAGTTACTTACAGAGCCAGTTTCCTGTCCTATAGCAGAGTTAACAACTCCTTTAAGAATGTATTCCTGTGGAACAGTAGGCTCAAGGTCCTTCAGGAGAGAATAAGCTTCTTGAACTTCATCCTGCAAGGGAAGAGCAAATAAAAGAACTTAATCTAGCATTATTTTGGTAAATAATGGGTAAAACATTTCCTAATGGAGGTTATCTTTGTTGAAAAAGATGTACAAAAAAAGACAAAAATGAGAAGAAATGAATCAGCTCCACAAGTGTTTTCTGACCTGATTCTTAAAGGGCAGAGAGGTTATAGGAAGAGGGAAAGAGAAGAGAATAATGAGAATTCTACAGTTTGTAGAATTGCTGTTCGAGGAAAGGAGTTATTATACTGGTTAGTCCTCGTGAGGACAGCCTCCACACAAAAACTAGAGGTGGCAACAGCATACAATACAACCAGTTTATGAAAGCAAAAGGTCAAAATACTTGTGGAAAAGGGAAAGGGCAGCAACATCGTTGATGACAGAAAGGGTGGTTGCAGAGAGGTGGTGACTGGAGAATTATTAAGATGAAAGGCTTCTGATTCCACTCTCTTTGGTGGGAAAGTGACAGAAGAATCACCCAGGATTTTTGAGCAGTACTTCAGTTGAAGGGAACATAGGAAAAATAATTATGGCACCTAAACAGTACCCCCAGCCTTTGGAAAGGAGCCTTTGTGATTATTATTTGTGGTTTCCATGAGTAGATATGGTAATGACCACTATGTTTGTTATTACATCACAAGGTTGATCTGTGGTTTTGAAACTGAACTAAGGGAAACAAGTGACTTAAAAAAATAAAAGGAGAACTGTCATTTTAGTACTATTGAATTCAACCAGGTTACAGCTTCCTCATTCTCAGATACTTCGGAGGTCCAAATTGAGAGAGGAGATATTATCAGTGCAAGCAAGAGGACAAGTTTTATACTGAGGGGAGGGGGGTGGGAAAGTGGATGAGCATGCAAAGTGGAATCATTAGATTAGGAGTGAATGGGGTTTAAAGTTGACGAGAAATTATTGTTTATGGAGAGAGAGATTAGGCAATAGGATGGAACCCAGAGGAACACATCTGTTGCCAGGATAAAAGGGAGAAATTGCATCATCATCATCATTTACTGATGCAGGCAGAGAATCCAAAGGAAGTAAATTTAGAAAGCAAAGACATGTGCCATATCCTGTGAAATGCTTCAGAAATGTCTACTTCAGAAATGTCAAGGGCCAAAACAAGAGTTTTACTAAAATCCTTGAGAGAAGAACAGAGGTGAGTCATATGGGAAAGACCTAGTAGACCTAGCATTGCTAAATTGATGAGAAGGAAGGAAATGATGATGGTTTCACAGAGTTCAAAGATAGCAGAAGTGAGAAGGGTTGGGCTGCACTAAGGTATGCTTTTAAAAGGAAGGAAAAAGACAAATTTTTAGACAGAGGCAGAATAAACAAGTGAGGATTGGAACTAGCTCAGAGGCACACAACCTTAGGACTTGAAGAGGTATATCATCTAGGCCATAATCCTTGTTCTGCTGGAGCAGGTAGAGTACTCAGAAGACCTTGCATGAGGTAATATGGGAGATAGCATAGGTTAAGCATGAGGAAATGGTGGCAGAGGTTTAAAGGCATAAATAATTTAAAGATAGATTAGAGGAAAATAAATTACTAAAAAGAGCTGTTTTATCATTTTGAGAGTTAGAAATAAACTGATCCAGATGGAAGAGGGGGGGGGGGGTGGAATTACAAAAGTCATTTGAGATTCTTTTGGTTAAGGGCAAAAGAAAGTGCCGGTAGAAGAAAAAGTCAAATTGGCAGACTTTCTTTTACTGAAGGTGTTCTTGAATTTACTCAGAACAGCAATGCAGTGATTCTAGAGTGAAATGAAAGCGGGGTGGAATTCAAGGGAAAAGAAGAGTTTCATGATCCTATGTGCTCTGTCCAGTGTGCAACAGGCATCAGAGCAGCGGCAGCATAGGATTACTTCAAAAAGTGGTATTCACAGTTAAGTAGTAAGTGGGTGGTGCAGAGGGGACTATCCACAAAGGGGTTTGTAATGGGAGTATGCAGATAATTTGCTTAGAAATTAGCCCATATGTCAATTATTATATAATTCATGTCTCATGTCAGGTTTTTTGTAATTACATAAAGCAATCAGTTTTTTGTGATGATATAAAAGCAATGTATACTTTACCTGTTTAAGATAGTAAATGACTAGGTTGAGCCTAGCTTCAGGGATAACATCAACCAATGGGGGAAGGACCTGAAGTGCTCCCTCCCCACCACGGAAAACCACTAGGTTGTGACGTACTAGATCTTGTGCAAATGTTAAAGGTGATGATGTTACATCCTGTAAGTAAATCTGGCATTTGTTTTTATCATTTACATATGAATACTGTGAAATATGTTTGATTTATAATACCAGTGGGTTCTCTTATAATGTCAGTGAAGTGACAGATGCAAACAACAGAAATATGAATCACACTCGCTGCAACAAAACAAATACACTGGTTGGCAATTCACCAGGGATTGGTCTTTCTCTGATCAAGGCTAAAGTTAAGTATGAATGAGTTCCTACTCTGGGTTTGCATCTGTTATTCAGAAATACTAATGTTGTTGTTTGTGAGTTCTGGTACATTATATATAATGATGATAAATGTACATTTTTCACGCAAGAAGGCAGGTATGTAGACCTGCCATCTTGGTCTTTAAAGTGAATGACTTGTGCTTCCCAATACAGCACAATAAATGATCTTGGACAAATACCAGGACCTACAAGGTAACATAATATATCAATCATTAATTTTAGTTACTCTAGTGCAAATATCATATTTTTATATCTTATGATTCATAGCAATGAGAAGTAACCTTAGATAATTTATGAGTTTTGGTAATATTGACATGAGACTTGACTATTATGCTTTTAAAGTGAAAGTTTTGTGATCACACTGATCAAAACATTGACCTAAAGAAGGAAAAAAATTGGTTTATTGTTCTTTCATTTCAGTATTTTACCAAAAAAATTTTCAATGATCTACTAAATCCTTTATGATCCATATACCCTCCCACTTTTGAGAGGCATAATGGTACAAAGAGAAAAGTGATGAATCAAGCTGCTCATTGTATGCTGATGTAACATAATTGATACAATTTCTTATCCTATGGTGTGTCACATGTCATAGGACATACTAATGACCTTGTATAACATCTCCTTATATGACCCATCAAGCAACACAATGTGTCTTTGACCATGAAATGTCACCTAAGATGCATCAACCACAGCACGTACTGATGTGGCCTTGCCAGTAAAAGTCTTCTTTCACATTTCATTCAGCAGCAAAGAACATGATGAAAAGTCTCAGACTGTACAAGGTCCTTTTGAACAAGATATCAAACAACACATTTCATGCAGGTGATTTTTTTCATACTTGTATGCCATTTCCCACCTAAGTTGCACCAAAAACAGATAAACAAGTCTCATTTGTTCACATCCACTTACTTGCTGTCACTTATAACTGATTGAAACCAAAGCCTACAATTCACAGTCTGGACCCACAGATGATACTGTGGTTTCTCCTGACCGTTTTATTTGCCTTGGGTCAGACCATGACACCTTAAAGCCTATTTCTCACAATATTTCCATCCCCTTCTATATTCCTTTGTACTGCAATTTGATTACTAGCTTTAGACAATCAACTACCAGTTCATTCTTAAATATTCATGTTTCTTCCTCCAGTGTTTCTAATATATCTGTATTTAATTTAAACTGGATTGGTATTATTGAATGCTGCCTGCACAACATAACACTGTGAGTGAAAAGTCACCTTTTTGTGAGACTGTATCATTGTCAGTTGACAAGACAGTCTTGTCAAGG
Organism: Panulirus ornatus; assembly: GCF_036320965.1. NCBI lineage: Eukaryota > Metazoa > Arthropoda > Malacostraca > Decapoda > Palinuridae > Panulirus > Panulirus ornatus. The sequence goes on from NC_092255.1 coordinate 16,684,164, forward strand.
GACTTCTCTCTTCAGGGATGTCCATTTGTCCTTGCCACTGAGTGTATTGTGGCCTTGGGCAGCAGGAACCCCCCAAAAAGAGGCCTTTTAGAAAGGGGTTCAAAGGTAATTATGAACTGGTGTTACTAGACTCTGCCAGCATTTGGCTACACCTCGAGTAAAAAGCCAATCTAATGAGGGTGTATCAGTGTCAAGAACTCACTCCAAAAGAGTCCATCCTTTCCCTGCTGCTGATTGAAATGCAGCCTTGAAGCAGCAAGAGGCCAGTAAAAGGGGTTCTAGACTTTTTCCATGAATGCAATTTACTGCATTTGTGAGGTAGTACCAGAAACAGACAAAGAAAGGCTGCATTCGCTCACCTCCATTCTCTAGCTAGCTGTCATGTGTAATGTGCCAAATCCACATCTACATATCCACAACCAGGCTCCATAGACCTTTCCATGTTTCCCTTAGCCACTTCACATGCTCTGATTCAGTCCACTGATAGCATGGCAATTGTTCTGAACTTATATTACCAAAATGTACACTTCATATAAATAGACTTACTTGTAAAGCTCTTAATTCTTGTTCTGCAGCTTTCCCATTGTAGAGTCTAAAATGGTTACAAGCCTTCAGATTGATAGCAATTGGGGAATCTGGATAATGTTGGAGATAGACGGCTAGCACTTCTTGAGATACGTCGTAGTAGTCAAGCTTGTAGTAACATAATGCTACGTACACATTCAATGCCAGGTATTCTCTAAGAGAAGTAACAAAAATGTATGTGAATTATGTAAATGAGGACATTTAAGAAATCTGACTGCACAAGGTATACAATGACGTTTTGGTGATAAGTATAAAAGCAAGGATAAAACCCTGTTAAATGAAGGCCATAACAGACAGGCAAGGAAGCTGTGAATATGTTAAATAGCAAATGGGCAGGTACAGCAGCCACAAATGATAAATGATGAAGTGGCATTAAGAATATACATGAAATAAAGTTAATAATGTTCTGAGTTAAGTAGGTAAAATGATAAATGGAGTGGATAAAGAATCTAGATTAAGTAGTGGTTGGTCAGTTTAGCCTCAGTCACTCATGGAGAGTACCACTTGGACTACAACAGCCCTGACCTCATTCTACATGATCTGGCTAAACAGTATCAAATACCTCATATCTAGCACCACACACACACAAACACACACACACATTGGTTTTATGGCCTTAACATACCCCTAAAGACTCAACATCTGGGGCTAAATGTCTGCTGCTATACATCACTTTAAACAGTGAACTGTATATTATCCTAGAACAGAAGTGCTAAGCATGGATGATGTAGTCACTCAATAAATAACTATGTCAGCACCACCATGAAAATATACTATGACTTCATCACTCAACTGATGTGCTCTCCATTACAACTTGCACTACCACAGTAATGAAACTGGACCATTTACCACAACATGACTAAGCTCTGTGAGGCCTTCCATAACAAACTAATTCATTAAACATCAGCTGTGAAAAAATCGTAATCCTCAGAATACCTAAACAAGCAACAATACCTAAAATAGTCCAGTATTAGTGGTAGAGGGAGATTAGAGGTGTGAGCAGTTTCAACAAGCAGACATCCTTCGTTCTCTGCAACTTTTTGTTCCTTTACCATTATCTGCAACTGACTCTTCCACCTTGACATCACTAGACTCCTAGTCTACTGTCTAGCTGCAACTCCCTGCATCTGTGCTTAAATTTGAATTTTTCAGATGGTTGCACATCCTCGATAATAGTATTCCACTATACCCAGTGACTTGCCTCAGAAACCACATGGAGTTTATGTGTACTAACCAAGCCCCTCTGCTGCACACCTAGGAGCTAAAAGACCTCTAGTTTTTACTTTCATAAACTTCACCAGAACTTTCTAATGTGTCAGCCATGACATAATCATCATAAGAAAGCTATCAACCTTGGGCTGAAGAGGCCTTATTTCGTAGCTTGCAGACCTCCTCAGTAAGTGTTGTTAGGCTGTGTACTACTTCAGGGCTATCCTCACCTTCCAGTCCCTCACTTGTGGTGTCCCATATGAAATACAGACAGGCTCATTGTGCTTACGCATCAATTTAAATTGATACCTTGGTGGATGCACCTGCCCAAATGAAGTATGCTGAAGACAACCTGTGGCATTAATGTTGATCACTGCTCTCCTAACCATATCACCTTTCAGAATACAAGAAACAGCCTCAGGAACTGGACCACTACCAATTACATTACCATCAAGCAAACCAAAATCATATTCATGTACATCAGCTTTGCTTCACACCATGCCCCATCTCCCCTGATGTCTCATTAGACCTCAGCCCCCTCCAGATTGTTCAATAAAACAAGCTCCTCATTCTTACTCAGGATAATAAACTGAACCAGAAGAAACATTCCATTATCATCACTAAACCTTCCAGCAATTGTCTCTACATTATTTATCAACTAAAGACATTATGCCTCCCAGTACTAGAACACAAAGACACCATCATCATATTTCTCTAGCTTTTAGTTCAGTATCATACTGAACACTTTCTTACTTAGTTCAGTAGGAAGAACTGAACACTTTCTTACAAAGTATACAAGCAATGAACTCATGATTGTTCTTGCATTTCCATTTGTTTAGGACAGAAAATTACAATGACTGCTGAGAAAAAATTTCTGATGCTGAAGTACTACCATCAGTTGGCTGGTGTTGTTTGCGCAGTGATAACTTGTCATTTGAGATGATCTGGTGGTAACTATATTATTATTATTAGGCTTACCATTATAGCTTAGCAAACATGAAGTTGAATACTTTCATCTAACCTTTTAGACTCAGGAAAGAACCTTCAGTTACAGGAAGGATAATTCTTCTTTTCTTTGGTAATACCTTTGTTGGTACCAGAGGACTACTGATCTATTACTTATTAAAGGTGACATCACCAGTTGTTGATTAACTGGTCAATGAAATATGTTCATTTAGGAAATTATTCTTTTCAGCAGTAGCATATATTCATAAAAATCATATTCATTTACCTAAAATCAAAATGAGAAGACCCTGTATAGATGTCATATTAACTAACCTGTTGTCCAAGAGTATTCGTTTGTATATATCAATGGCCTCTTGATAGTGTGACCGTAGATAATGTATGGAGGCAAGACTAAGCTGATCTTCAATAACATCTTCCAGCTGCTGGTGATGCATCATCAGTCGTTTCTCATCATTAAATTTGTGTGCTAAGTGAAAAAACAATCTTGTTCGGAGAGGTGATTTTGGTGCTTTTTCTGATGCCTAGGATAATGACAAGTCAGAATGTAGGTAGAGCACCTCCTATGATTTCATTATTGAAAAAATCAAATTCCATTGAAGACAAAATATAAAGTGATTGATCTTCCAGAAATTATTTAATTTTAAAATAATCCAACATGAAACAGAATAACTAGCTATAACTATCTATATATATATATATATATATATTATATTATTTTATTATTATACACACACAACATAATCACAGCACTATATGAATTCAACACTCAAATTTCAGTTAGTTTGTGCACGCCATCTCAAATATCACAAACCTCTTCAGCCTCAGGATACATCCCTAGGTAAAAGTAACAGCATGCTAGACTGATCCAGTTTTCTGGTGCGGGGTTTTTGTGGTGAACTGTCAACTTCTCAAACTCCAATAATGCTCGTTTATAGTCACCTAAGTGGAATGCACAATACCCAATCCACTGATCATTTAGTTCATTGGTGTTGCCACTGCTACGTTCAAACTGAAAAAGTGAACATGTTCAGGTGCATTCATTTAAAACCTATCTGCATACAACACTTACCATTATCAATATTATACACTATGCTGAACAGCAAATAGACTTCTAGTTAAAACTGGCAGATATACAATAAATATGAAAAAAAAAAATTTCCTTTCATATGGAAATCAATAGCTTTGTATAGATGAATGTGGAAATTTTAATGTGTAACTGTACTCTGAATTATATTAACTGTTTAGTGGCCTATACAGAATCTCTTCATGTAATGCACAGTTTCTATACACTCTTCTTTTTTATAGTGATTCTCTGTATACATACATTCCATACTAATCTTCCTCTTCACCTTTGGTTTCTCTCATCACCCTCATCAAGTTGTTTTACTCATGAACAATGAACATTTTTTCAAATCTCAGCATTTCATATTCTGTAACAGAAATTCCACAGGTAAAGCTACATTTCCTTCAAAATATCTATCTATCTATATCTCTGATGCCTGTTCCAAGTGGAACTCCCCCAACTTAATCTATTGACCAATGAACCAATATGAAAATCCACATTACCTAGAAAGAATACAAAACTATACATTTGCACATTATTAGCCTGATACACCATCTTGTATCTTATCACACTAAAATGTATCACCAACTACCACACAACATAATAATCCTTCAACACATTCCTTGAAATGATGACTCCTAAAGCTCACTCATTCAATCCAGCAATAAACCATTTCGACTGTACATTCTCAGCTTAAAACCCCATCTGTTCATTGTCACAAAGCATCAGATACACTACCTACAGGTCCAGCACTCAACCTTCAAAGACATATGTTTTATCGAGGATAACAACCTGTTGAGAAAGCTGAAGTCCTTTAATGTATTGGCTTTTGAATTAGGTTAAGCAGTAGAAAAAACATTTACCTCCAACAGAGTAATAGCGCCCGTAAAATCTCGCTTCTTAAGGAAGTCCTCCAACTTGGGTAGCACCTTCTTGTTACCACTGCTGCTGGCTTGTGCTGTTGCATTTGGTCCCAATGCTGGTTTTGCACGTGACAGTATCTGAGCATATGAAAATAGTAATTATCACATTTTTATGGGTTAATCACTGCATTATGTAGAACAATAATGGTCGTAAATAAATGCATCTGAATTACTTCTGATGCTTACTTTGCATTAATAAGAATGTAAAGTAATAACACAAAAGTTAGGTGCTTGTCAAACATTTTGAAATAAGAGAGGTTAAAAAGTCTAAAGTCCACTCTGCATGGAGGAAAGTCTGGACTGGATTTCGACTTAACTGAACAATCCCATACCTTATTCAATTTTCCTGCTAAAACATTACCCTCTACATTCATGTTTTTCATAGGTGTAACACCAAAATGTATAGTGAATATAAACCGAGCCATTTTTCATCGCAAGAACCTTTACTTTCCATTCAGAGCTAGAGATCATTATATACAAGTGCTAAGCAACTTGTATGGAAATGTTCTTGGGAAAATAGAAAAATTTTCCTCAGTCAATGAATAAACGTATACCATAACTATACTTTTACCGTTGCGTTTCATTTTGAAATTCATATAAAAAAATCCTTTAAATTAAGTTTAAATAAACTGGCTATTAAAGTGTGAGTTACAAGGGACTTACCATGATTTCAAACTGGTGTTTGTGCTTTTTGACGAAAAAATTATGATGATAGGTGTTGAATTTCAACCATAGTATAGGAAGCTTGTGTAGAGGTTAATTCTCTTTTTGATTTGGGATGTCTTGTACTTTATATCTTGTTCTTTACATGGTAATTTGCTTCTGATTACTGCCAGTCGCCTCTGTAAGGACCTGGATTTGTTGTTGGAATTTCAATGTTTGGCTTCGTTGTCATGGTGAAGAAAATTCGAGTTTAAGAAAAACAATATCAATGTTTTGTTTCTTTAGGATTTAGCAACAGGATATTCATACCATGCTTTCAGAAAATCTATAACAAATTCAACTGCTCGCGTATATACAAAAGATAAGTTTATGACGTTACATGGAAGAATTTTACGAGTAATTATGAATGTCATGATGTTTATCCTGGAATAAAACTCCCGCTGGGATACCGTTGGGGAGATATATTCCAGGCGGGAACTTTGTTTACATTCCTCAGCTGGTAACCTCGGAGGGAGCTTTGCTCTGCTGACTACACTCGTGAGTGAGGACATCATGTCCAATTCAGCTTACAGATCGTATCATTAGTGTTATGACACCATTTCGAACACAATATAACGTTTTATATATATATATATATATATATATATATATATATATATATATTCTTTCTTTTCTTTTTTTTTTTTTTAACTATTCGCCATTTCCCGCGTTAGCGAGGTAGCATTAAGAACAGAGGACTGGGCCTTTGAGGGAATACCCTCACCTGGCCCAATTCTCTGTTCCTTCTTTTCGAAAATTAAAAAAAAAAATGAGAGGGGAGGATTTCCAGCCCCCCGCTCCCTCCCCTTTTAGTCGCTTTCTACGACACGCAGGGAATACGTGGGAAGTATTCTTAATCCCCTATCCCCAGGGATATATATATATATATATATATATATATATATATATATATATATATATAGTGTTTTGTGATGTATGTGTAGGGGGGATTGAGCAGTAAGTGCTCAGTGTCTTCCTTTATGAGCATGTATGTTGAAACAATGTGATGGGTGATGCCCAGTGCGTAAGCAGGAGAGTGTGAATTGTGTTTGGGGAGTGCGGTTTCTGGTGAGCGTATGTCAAGTAAGTTGCAAGGTCGGTTGTATATTGCTGGTTGGGTTATTTTACGTTGTGTTTTACTGCAGTTTTATTTGTTGGGAGTAAATAGAGTTACTGAAGTGGGAGGCAGGGGTAAGCTTTCCAAATCCGTTTTGCTGGTTGGTGGTTAGTCATAGAGTGGTTTGGATGGGAGGAGTCTAGGGTTGCTGCATAGTATTAAGTGCTGAGCATGTTGAGGTGGGACTGTATTAGGTAGATCTTTGTTTCAATGTGAAGCTGTTAAATGCTTGTGGTTGCAAGGCAGCGAGTAATTGTTCTGATTGCAGTATTTTGTGTGGTTTGTAGCTTGTTTTTATATTTGCTCTTGAAATGCTGTAAGACTAGGCAGGTGAGACATAGTTTAAAGAGCAGATGAATTGTTTGCATAAGATGTTTAAGAATTCTTCTTGTCCAAATCTGGTGACAATTAGGGTTTGGAGAGCATTTAGTTTGTGTGTTGCTTTTGTGTTTATTTTAATGATGTGGGAAGTGAATGTCATGTGAGTGTCATATGTGATACCTAGAATGATTGGTATTTTATTCAGCAGAAGCTGTCCATGCAATGTGAATGAAGGTTGTGGGCTGGGTTTGTGTCTGTCTGGGGTTGAAAATGTGATAGAAGATTTTTGTGGAAATGCAATCATTCGGTTCTGGGTGAGCCATTGTTCCAGTCATGTAATTTAGTGCTGCACATTTGATGTTGCTGCTGTGGTTGTAGATTGTTGATATGAATCATAAGATGATTTTATTGAAAAACCACGACAGACTGTAGAACAGTGTAGTGTATAGTAATGCAATGTAGTGATGCAAAATTTCATAGATAGTAAGTATTCCATTTTATTTTTCATACAAAATTCTCTGCTTGTTCTGCTAATGCAGTGTATGATTTTTTACATTCTTTTTCCTGTCAGCTGTTGTTGCCAGAGGGATTTTAGTGGAGACAGAGAGCCCTCAATTATCTGTTTATCTTATATATTCCAATGTACTTTAACAATTTTTACTCTACTTTTTTGGTGTTCCAGGCTCATTTTTTATTTTTCCATTCAGTCTCTTCAGTACTATTCTCATCTTGTATTTACCAACTAAAATAAATGGATCCACCTTATCATCATCCTTAACTTTCCTACTACCATATACTGATCTGAATGCAACGTTGTTTCTCTGCTTCTTTTACATTCACCTCTTCTTTTTTTATTCTTTCATCTGAAACCTCATAACACATCACTGCCTTTTGCCCATTTTCACTCTCGTCTTTTCTCCAAATATGTATTTGACTGGAAGATATTTATTTTAGCATACATGTATATTAGAAACTCACCATTTACAATCTGAACAATCATAGAGAACTTTTTAAAGTGTGTGATGTATTTAGATTTTATTCTTTTATAAAAAGTACCTGTATATAACAAATTGTATTTTTGTTGAAGAACAGTGCAGTGATATTGTAAATATATTTGCACCAGTTTCTCATGCAGTGAAAACAAAATAGTAACCTTTGCTTCTCTTTAACTGTGTCTGTATTGCATTGCTGTATATAGTAAGAATTTGCTCTTGCTGAGGAACCTCGTAGATATATCTGACATGATGAAGGACATAAGTTTTGGTTAGTCGACACCAGCTTTCTTTTTTCATTTTATCCTCAGATTGTCCATAATGCGATTCAAAACATCCTTCCTAAGTAAACCGAAGCATACAGATGTTGTTTCGTGTGTGGGATGGGTGTCACCAGATGAGGTTTATTCGTGTGGGTGAGTATGTCTAAGTTCTTTTCTTTAGTAGATGAGTAGCTAACATTAGGGAAGAGGAGTGATTCATTTTACAATATTTATCATACAAAAACATAATTGTTACACTCTATTTTTACATGAATTTTACTGATGTATATGATTATTATTGTATAACATCAGGACTCCTTTTACAGAGCTTCTGTAGCATCAAGTCCACACTGTGATTAGTAGCAAGCAAATAGGTGGAATCCTTTTGAGAGAGATTTTCAACAAAATTGTACTTATTTTCATCCATTGGTGATGTACAACCTCGCCATAGGTGACTTTTCACTCATGGCATAACCACGTGCAGATGTATTCCAGTAACTTTGCTGATATCATTATTATATAACCCCTGGACCCCTTTCACAAAAGATGATAAACCCAGGACCCATTTTAGAAATGTCTATAACCCCAGGACCCCTTTTCTTGTAACCAATAACGGTGGTGTCATTTTGAGAATGGTGATCCAAGGCTCACCCTACCACTGTGTCTCCCCAGAACCAGATCCCCCACCACAGAAAATTTGCATTACCTTGAGCACTTTCTCATATATTTCAACATATCTTAATGTTTGATTTGATTTTTTTATTTCAGGGATGGTGAATTTGAGGTAAAGGCTCAGCCCTCTTTCTGTTGTACCTCAGCCCCCTCTTCCCTCCATCTTCCACCCCATGCTAGGGAATGTATGCATTAATTTTGACGCTACCTCAGCCATATGATTTATGTTTGCTCATTTTTTTGTGCAAAACTAATGACACACCAATGCCCCTACCATAAACCACTTATGCTCACTTTTTGTACAGAACTGGTGACTCCCATTCCCCTAACATAAACTACCTGATATTCACCAGTAAGGGGTTTACTGATTCTTTTAATACAGTCAATCATTACCTTACCATGCCTTGCCGACTGTGCTCAGGAGACTAGGTAATTTTAAGACTTTTAACTTTTGACAAGTCTGTCAGTTGTATTTTGACTAATTTTGGCATTAGCTATGGAAATAGTAAATTGGACTATTTCTTGATGGTTTTTGATTATACAGTTTTTATACTAATACAGACTTAGAACAAACCATGAGAATATAGGAATTACGCAATGAAAGTGAATTCACCTTTCCACTTTACTGGGTAGAGAGAAGAAACATTGAATGAATTGTGTCATTTACTTGGATGATTTATGCTAATACCTCATGTTGAAAAACAAGGCTTGAGTGGGTATTGGTCAAAAGATCCTACTATTCATACTCCAGTGATTACAAAAGTGATGCTGAAGATGAAGGAAAGCAGATGATTTGCACACATTGTCAGCACAGTTGCCATCAAAGCAGATTTTTATAATTTTACTGTTTTGAATGAATATCAATAGCTTGCATTGACTAATACAAGAAAAGGTCTGGAAATAATAATATCAGTCAGTAATAAAGTTTTTAGCTTTGGAAAAATAAACGGTAACATGCTCATCGGAAGCTCACTTGACATTCATGCTTTATTCCTGCTTTTTGTAGTATTTTGCTCTGACTCAACTGTAAAACTTAGTATATGATTAGAGTGACATTAGTGAAACATACTTTTAAAGTGATTTTCTTCATTGTCATATGAATATCTCTAGTATTGTTAGGTTTAGCAGATTTTCAATGCATCTTGAAAAATGCAAATTATTTGGTTGGGAAAGGAAGACTAATTTGAGATATTAAGGAATTTAGAATTTTTTTGCACTTAATGCATGCTCCTTTGCTATGTCTTCCCTTTCCATGTACCTATTTTCCTCTGATTTACCTCCCCATATTGTACCAGTATTCACATTTCATTCACTATTGCTGTATCTCCAATCAGTTCTTTAACCCTTATGCTGTGAACCTCAATTTTATTTCCATTTTGCATTTTACTGTTTTAATATCTTAAACTTAGCACCTTTAAACTTGTGTCAGTTTCATCAGCATGGTGACAGAGAATTTAAAGAAAATGAAAGGAGGGAATTTGAAGTCGCATTGCCACAGCATGAGAGTGATCACTAGTAAAGTTACACAGAGTTTATTGGGTTTTCTACTTTGAAATGCACAAGCATACATAAAAGGAAGCATACGCCAAACTTTCCCAAGTTCCATAATTAGTTCACTTAAGAATATGAATTTCTGCTGTATAGGGTACCAATATGCATGATTTTAGATTTTCTTCCACATATTATAGAATAATTTCATTTATTTCCAGGGACGACCTCCAGCTCCTTCAATGGAACTTAGTATCAAATGAAACAATCAAATTAACAGACTTGCCATCTGAAGTGTACCCTCTAGACCTACAATGGCTTCCCAAAACAGCTGTGCAGAAGACTAAAGTTGGATCTGAAGTGTTTTTGATGACATCAGCAGATGGTAAGATAATAACTAAATCATAGATAACATTGCAGGATGAAAAATAGCAGTATAGGAGGAAGTATAAGGGGAGGAGAACTGATAAATATGAGAGATTTAGAAAGGGGATTTAGGTAAACTAAGAGAGGAATTACAATTTGAGTAGAGGAGGCAATGATAAGATAGTGATTTATGGAAAGTGTTTTATGGATGTATGGTTAGTATGGCTATGAATGACATGCATTTGAAAGATCTGAGTGAGTTAGAATTAGGTAGGTTAGAGGTTGCTATGTGGAGCCTTGGCTTAAAAGTGAAAAGAGGGGTGATGGGATATAGATATGAAGCATCTTTGAGTGTTGATAACACTATATTTTACTCCTCTGTGATAAGGGTTCATTGCATTTACCACATAGGATGGGGAGGATGTTCTTTGTTGTGTGAATTGAATTTGTTTTTCAGTCACATCACATTCTTAGGACTTTGCTAACTCTTCTCACCTGGAAAACAAAATAAAGGTTAGAGAGGATCCTCTAGAAACACTGTGCATGAGTTGCCCCCTGCCAGTGGCCTGTTAAGGGTGAGGCATTCCCTTGAGAGAGTTCCCAAAGGGAACAGGCAATACCCTAATGCCTCCATGGTTTACCCATTCCCCATATTCTTACTTCTGACATATAGATCTTCTTGACCAGTCTGTCTTCACTCATCCTCTCCATGTGCCCAAACCATTTCATCACAGCATGGTAAGTCATGTCATTCAGGCTGTGCTTCATACAACACTTCTTCCTGACCCCATCAAATTTTATATGATCAGCCCACCTCATACCACACATCATCATCAAGCATTTAATTTCCATCACACCAATTCTCCCTTTCTTTTGCATTTATAGCCCAAGCCTCACATTCATACATCATTATTATGACCATTATACAGTACATTCAGACAAACCCCTGTTTATCTTTACAGACACTGACCCTTCCTTTCACAGGCTTTAGTTGCATTCAAGAACTTTGTTCCTTCTTCTAACCTGTGAACTGCATCAGTTGTCATGGGTCCATCTATTACCATGTCTGCTCCTAGATACCTAAAGCACTTCACTTCCTTCAGGCCTACCTCATTTATACTCGCACTTAAGTCTTCGGATTTTACTCTTTGGCTGCAATTCATTACCTTACTTTTGTTTACTTTTTGTCTCAACATTTTGCTTTTGCACACTCCCTCAAACTATGTCACCAGCTTCTAGAGTTTCTTTCAGGAGTCTTTCACCAAAATATGTCACTAGTTTCATTTAGAGTTGCCACATCCATGTTCCTCTCCACTCATACTTCCTATGTTTCTTATCCTGGTTACATCCATGCACATTCAGGACACCCCAACAGGAACCTTTGAGAAGCACCTCTTGTGTGACTTCTTTTGTTCCCTATTTTAGAATCCATGTACAGGTTTTAGAGTGATTGATTAAGTTCTCCTCATTTAGTAACAAGACCTGAGAAATTTGGGTGTGAGGTATTGTAAAGTACAGTATATTATAAAAATCCAGAAACCCAAGATCTGGAACATTTTGCAAAGATATTATGATAAGACTTTATATCTCAGGCATTATATATATTGTGATACTATGGATATATGTAATGTTAGAATCATTATACAAGTGAAGTGTGCTGTCAAAGTGAGACAGCTTAGAACAAACCAATACACAGCATTAGACCATTTTAGTGTATTTTTGTAAATGTACTCAGAAATTTAGAGAAATGAAAAATCAAGTGTTCAAGTCCCAAACATTTTGGAATTTGACAGTTTACCTGTATGAACGTGGATGAATATAGTAAATTTTGATGGTCGAATATGTTTTCTGCTTGTTTTGATGGGTTACCCGACTGATTGAAGAATTGCCTCTGTTGATATGAATAGACTGATACAATATTTGTTGAATTGGACATTTTTTTTTCAACTTGCATTTCCAGGAAGGTTTTACATAGTTGGGCGCAGTGGTCGTGTTGAAAAATCAGTGGAGGCTCATCATGGTGCAGTTTTAGCTGGCCGATGGAGTCATGATGGAGCTGGTCTTGTCACAGGTATGCTTTGAAGTTCTTGCTGGGTACTGAAATGAGTTTAGCATATGGATTATCAGATTCCTAAATAGGAAAATGAATTGCATTGTGTGTATTATTCTGTCTGTCTCCAATGTGATATCTTGGTAGACTGCCTTTATGTCATATCTTATATTTTTATAATACATGCTGAAGTTGCACATATACTTTTTACTGCATCTTTTTGTTTCATTCTATGTGTTTACCAACATTTATTCCCACTTACATTATTTGATTATTTTATTGCCTCTAGACAGGGTTCTTTGAGTATTTGAGAGACTAATTGCTCACAGGAGTGATAAAAAATGGTTTTTCTTCAAAAATTTGGTATGTCTACCAGGATTTCACCTCTTATCCACCATGTCATATTTGACGATGGCTAATGTTGATTCATTGAAACTGAACAGCTGTACAGCAACCCATCTATTTTGGTGCATTGATGAGGTGTTGCTTTGATGCCACCAGCTGTTATCACTTAATTGTTCACACTTCTGAAGTGTTCACTTGTGTTTTCTAAGCTAGCAATACTTATACTTTATCTTTATTGTTGTTATTCAGAGATAGGAGCTGTCTTGGGTAAGTTTGGTGTTATGGAAGGAGAGATAAGGGAGAGAGCATTGCAGGGTAGAAGAGTCATTTGGTCCCTTAATAAAATGATGAAGGGTAGAAGTGTAAGTATGGAAGTGAAGAGAGGATTAAGGGACAGCATAGTCCTTCCAACCCTGACCTATGCAACTGAAACATGGACATAGAATGAGTCACAGAGGTCAAGAATCCAGGCTGTGGAAAGGAGTTACTTGAGAAGAGCATGTGGTGTGACTTGATTGAATGAAGAAAGAAATGAAGGGGTGTATGAGAGATGTGGTATGGCAGGGAATGCAAAGGAAATGAATTGTCAAGTGGTAGATTAGGTGAAATGTAATACTTTGAGGGTTTGGGCTTGTGGAAAGAATGCAAGACTAGGAGTTATAAGGAGAGTGTGTTATAGTACAATTAAAAGGGTTGGTGTGAGAGGAAGACCACATGTGACAGGCAAATAGGGTGGAGGAATACTTGGAGGGAGACAGATGATGGAAGAATGGGAGGAGTAAAAGAAGCTTGGACTCCTGAAATGGCATTATTAGGGATAAGTGGAGATTTTTGCCATGGCCATCCCTTGTTGGGAGTTCCCTGAGGGAACGGGCATCAGAGATATGGATAGGTAAATGTTCTGGAATATATCCACACAGCTCTATATCAATTGAGGCTCTCGTATATTTTCATTTTGTTTAACAGGGAACAAGGCTGTCACTTAAATAGAAGCATCTGTAGTTGTTCTGATTTGGAAAATATTGTCTTTTGCCAGTTGATATCTGCATAGGAAAATGATGAGTTATTGTATTAAGTAGAAAAATGGAGTGATGCTACAAGCCAAATGAATGGTAGTGTGAGTGAACAGACTCTTAGTAAAAGAGAGGTTTAATAAGAGATATTGAAAGGAATACAAGGGAATGCAAACAGCAATAGCAGATTGGGTTCTTTTAGGCTGTTTGTTATAAGGAGATAAGAAACATAGTGATTAATGAGTAAGAGTAAAGCAAAATGGATGACTTGCTTATCTCTGATGCCTGTTCCCAACAGGAATTCCCTCAAGGGGGTGGCCATGGCAATAGTCTCCACAACCAGTGAACTTCAGCACCGCTTCTTAGGCTTTAGTGCCTCACTGTTAACAGGCGACTCTAGCACAGTGTTTACAGAGGTTTCTACTTGTTTATCAGTAAATATAATATGTAATGCTATTGATGTAGTGTGCCTTTTCTAAATTCATATAGACTGTATGTACTTTCTGTTTATGTAGGGCTTTCTTCACAACCTATGTACATTTAAAAAAGATTTCAGTCATGCAATCTTGTCCCTTTCAAAATCTTGTCCCTCATCAACATAGGGTTCAGCACAATGATATGTTTTCCAGTGACAATCCTACCAATCACAGTATTGACAGTATGTTGTAGATCTTTGGGTTGTAGGATATAGATGATCAGAATGGTATTTTTTCTTACTTACAGTCGGTGAGGATGGTTTGGTGAAGATCTGGTCTAGAAGTGGAATGCTGCGATCAACACTCGCCCAAGTATCAGTGCCAGTTTATGGTGCAGCTTGGGCACCTGATTCAGATGCTGTCCTGTATACAACAGGCACAAACCTGATTATAAAACCATTGGCACCAAATTCGAAGCCTATTCAGGTAAAAAAAGAAGTATAAGTATGAGCAGTTTCTGATGGATATGGTTACCCCATCTTTAGTTTTGAGAAATTAGAAAATGTTCTTGTTTCACTGGTGTAATACTGTGAATTACCATAGATGATTGATTATCCCAAGGGATAGGTATCCCTGGGGATAGGGAAGAAAGAATACTTCCCATGTATTCCCAGCATCTCGTAGAAGGTGACTAAAAGGCTTGGGAACAGGGTACTGGAAATCCTCCCCTCTTGTTTTACTTTTCTGAAAGAAGGAACTGGTAGGGGGACCAAGTGAGGATATTTCCCTCTGAGACTTAGTCATATGATCTTGATGCTACCTCACTAATGCAGGAAATGGGAAATATGTATGAAAATTGATATTTATATAGAATGATTATGAATGAATCCTAGGTATTAAGTGCTCCTTTAATGGTTAGTGGTTGGTTGTTTGGTTATTTGGGCTTTAGGGTTATCAGCTGCCAGGGTCATTAAGGCTATTAACATCATGTTATAACCGCTAATAGAATTTGAACACCAGAAGATGATTCTAAGGTCAGAACCCAAAGAACTTTTGGACTGAGTACATTAGAAGTTAGTTTTTTTTATTCATTTTATTCATTTTTTCAGTTCAATATGATGAGCTTGATTATGTATATCTGTTGATGATTCTTATCCCTGGGGATAGGGTATCCCTGGGGATAGGGGATTAAGAATACTTCCCACGTATTCCCTGCGTGTCGTAGAAGACAACTAAAAGGGGAGGGAGCGGGGGGCTGGAAATCCTTCCCTCTTATTTTTTTTTTTTTTTTCAAAAAGAAGGAACAGAGGGGGGCCAGGTGAGGATATTCCCTCAAAGGCCCAGTCCTCTGTTCTTATCGCTACCTCACTAACACGGGAAATGGCGAATAGTTTGAAAGAAAAAAATGAAAAGATTCTTAGATAATCATCATCAGCTAAAGATAGATATTATACATATGAGATGTCCTCCTGATGGTTTTCTTTATGGTTATGTGAACATTGAAATGATGAAATGCAGTTCCAGACTGTTGACTATGCAGTTATACTTGGCAGCAAAGAATGATAACATTGTGAAACAAGAGGCATGTGTAGTGAGTACAATATGTTAACTGTGCTTCATGGTAGATTCTCATTTATAATTCCTTAATAGTACTCTTTTTTTTTTTCTCCATCCTCTCATTTTCACCAGCTTTCCAGTTCCTTCACTTTTTTGTTTATTCCCATGATCACAGTGTTTAGTTTGTCCATTTGAAACATATTTTTCCCAAACTCAAGTAATCCCGAGATTTTTTTCTGTCATAGAGTAGGAATTTTTTTTTCATGTTCTTGTTTTATGGAAGAAATGATAATCACTCCAAACTCTTTTTCTTTTATAGTGGAAGGCTCATGATGGGGTGATTCTGAAGGTAGCCTGGAATCCAAACACTGGTCTAATCCTGTCGGGTGGTGAAGATACTCGATACCGTGTTTGGGACAACTTTGGTCGACAGTTGTACTCCTCTTCCCACCACCATCATCCTATCACTTCTCTGGCTTGGTCACCAGATGGCCAGCTCTTTGCAGTGGGCTCATTTAATACACTTCGGTTGTGTGATAAGGCTGGATGGTGTCACTCACTGGAGAAACCCACCACAGGAAGTATCTTCAATCTTGCATGGTCTAGTGATGGTACTCAGGTTGCTGGTGCCTGTGGCACTGGCCATGTTATCTTTGCACATGTGATTGAAAACCATCTAGAATGGAAGAATTATGAAGCAACTGTGACGAGTCGTAAAACTATTGCATTACGTGATGTCACAAATGAAGCATGGGAAAAACTAGAACTGCGAGACCGCATAATCAAGGTTTCTCTTTCATATGGCTACATGGTTATAATAACATCAACACAAGGTTATATTTACTCAACACGCAACTGGAATACCCCCTTCATATTTGAGCTGAAAGAATCCAACGTCAGCCTCATTGTACAGGCAGAGAGACATTTCCTTTTGTTGGATGGTGCAAGTGTGTATGTTTACTCTTATGATGGACGAGTGATGTGTTCGCCGCGCTGGCCAGGAATGAGAACAGATGTTCTCAATAGTCGCACTGTATCATTATCAAATGATACCTTGGCCATTCGAGATAAGACAGATGAAAAAATGGTTCATCTGTTTGATGCAACAACAGGTAAAGCCCTAAATGATGGGAAGCCATGGGCTCATAAGTTAGAAATCATAGAAATAGCCTTAGATAAAGTTGGAATTGCCCATGAAAGGCGCATGGCTATTGTTGATCGTAATCGAGACCTTTTTTTAGTCACACTTCAGCGTGTGGGTACCATGGGAAGAGCAGTCAAACTTGGTGGGATGGTACAGTCTCTTTGTTGGAATGATGGAGCCAATATTCTTGCTGCACTTCAGGATACCAAGTTCACAGTGTGGTTTTATCCTGCAGTTGTGTTTATTGACCGTGATCTACAGGGAGCCACTCTCCTTGAGAAGGATGCTATTGACTTTGGCAAAAATGCAGTGATAGACAGTTTCTTAGACACTGTGCTGACAGTGCGACGAGCAGATGGTAGTTTGGTGACTACCAGTGTTTCCCCATACCCAGCATTACTTCACAACTACGTTACTGCAAAACAGTGGGATGATGCTGTTAGATTAGCCAGATTTGTCAAAGATGATATTGTGTGGGCTTGCTTAGCAGCCATGGCCACAGCCAGTAAAGAACTTAACACAGCAGAAGTAGCATATGCAGCAATAAATGAGGCTGACAAAGTCCAGTACATCCATCACATTAAGGAAATACCGATAAAAGAAGCTCGGACTGCTGAAATGGCATTATTAGGAGGTCACATTGGAGATGCAGAAGCCATACTAGTTCAGTCTGGTCTTCATTTCAGGGCAATAATGTTGAACCTGACCACTTATAATTTTGAACGAGCACTACAGCTGGCCATCAGGCATCGCACACATGTTGATACTGTTGTAGCATTCAGACAGCGGTATTTGGCTCGATTTAATAAGAAAGAAACCAGCAAACTCTTTCTGCAGTATGAAAAGCAGGTATGTGGGAGAAAATTGTATTTTAATGCTAATGTAAATAGATTAGTAAATGTCTTTGGATCATGAGATAATAAGCACAAATAATGAGATTTGGGTTGGAATAGAAGAACCTCCAAATAGTGAAGAGTGAATTGTGATAAGTTTTGAGATTAGGTCATAGATATGACAAGATCAGTGAACTTGCAGATTTTTGGAAGAAGAGAATGGAAGCTTAGGAAAGGAAGTGTTCAAAAAGAAATATAAAGATGGAAGAATGAGTTGCAGGAGGGTGCCTTTCAACTAAATCAGTTGGGTGTTGAAACAGTAGAGTACCAAAGAGACCTGATGGTATCAGAGGATGGGAATGAGGGCATAGTGTCATGCATGAGGATAGAAGGAAAGGGAGAAAAAATTTGAGTACAAGAAACAAAATCTTTGGATAACATAAAGTCAGCCTCATATAGATCAAGGGTGGTATACGTCCTTAGAATGGATGGAGTAGCAACAGAAATGGTGATGAATGGAGGGAAGATGTGGTACCAGAATCGATACATATAATATTTATTTATGGAAGAGTGAGAGTGTACCAGATGGTTGGACTGTAGCAGTAATTATGCATGTGTTCAGATGAAAAATTGGTAAGGGTAAATGTAAAAACTTTCACCAGGGAAGATGCATGGAGAGTTGTTGAGAGGATGAAGAAGATAACTTTGTTGGATAAGTGAAGAAGAGGGTGATTTTAGGAAAGATAAAGAAAGCATGAATCAAATGTGCTCCATGTAACAAAGAAGTGTAAAGCAGGAAGAAAGTGTTATGCAGCATAAACAGACCCAAAAAAGGCTTATGATAAAGTGAACGGAAATATAGTATGGGAGGTAATGAAAATCTTTGATATAAGGGAAAAGTCAGTAGCTATAACAAAATCATTTTGTATGAATGATAAAGCATGTATGAAAGTAGCAGGAGGGTTGAGTGAAAGCCCCGAGATAGGCATTGGGGTGATACAGGATAGTGTGATGTCATCTTGGCTTTTCTATAAGCATTATATATGAATAGGCCTGTGAGAAAGAATAATCTAATGATAGGGAGAGACCAAAGTTTGAATTGGAAAAAAATACTGTGTCGCTTGTGACTAGTTTATATGTAGATGATTTGGTATTGGTAGGATATATTGAAGAGAAATTACAGTGGGTGTTGAATGAGTTATAGATCTTGATCCTTTCCATGATCAATGCATAGCCCCTTTCATTCATATTGGGGTAATGTGCCATTGTGAATTTACTTTGGTCTCAGTATTTGACTTTTCATATATATCCTCTCTGCTGTCCTGAGTCCTTCAATCTTATTATAGTTTGATTAACAATTTGTGTTTGATGAATTCATGGAATGGTCATAGATTTAGTTTTTTCAGTCTCCACAGTGTTCACTCTTATTGTATGACTGGCTTGATATGGTAGAAAATTTCTGGAATCTATGCATGATTACTTTTAGTGCATACGGTAAGAGTTTTTACACTCATGTTGCCCTGACATAACCTATGTATCATGTCTTTTACTCTTTCTCTCTCTCTCTCTCTCACACACACACACACACACACACACACACACACACACACACACACACACACACACACACACACACACACACACACACACACACACACACACACACACACACTAGCCTATGCCAGCTACTCATTTTATTGGCTACCTCCTTGGAGAGGAAGAACCACTTGATGGACTGTGGACCAGGTGCCACAACCAGGATTCAAACCAGTACAGGTTTGGTCCTAGGTGGCCCATGGAGGTGTGTGTGTGCAAGGGACATTTTAGGTTAACATAAAACTCAAACTGTTACCAGATAACCCCCATTAGATGGATTGTAAGGGAGATATTAGAAGGACAAACAATATACATGTGGGTGAGTGAAATCCTGACAAATAAGATTATATTGAAATGTTATTATTCTGTTTTTTCCTACAGGTGGATGTTGATTGGAAGAAGATACAAGAAAAGATAGAGCTAGAATACCAGAGGGAGAGGGAAAAACCAACTTCATCCCAGCAGAGTTTCAAAGAGACATGATTAAATCAAGAAGAGTTTCATAGATACAGGAAAGTCTTATCTTGTATTGAAATGAAATGTCAAACAGACTTAAAAATTTAGGCATGAATTTAACAAACTAAAGGTTCAGAGGATCATACCTTATTAAATGAAGTAGATGCCTATTCATGATTTAAGTCCACTGAAGCATCTGCATTGGTATAGTGTACTAGTATGTCAGTTGTATGAAAGATAAAGGAAAGTTGATGCACAGTAAGTGTTGATAGCTAAGGGATATAGAAAAAAAGGTACTAAAGGGTATCAGAAATAATGCAGTATCAATGGAATATCTACTAAGGTTTCATAGCTTCCTGTCTCTCTTATGTCCATTACAGTTTCTATTTCCTTTGAAGTTTTGCAAATGATAGATGTTAGGTGATATTTTCATGTTTATTATTCACCTATCTATTTGTCATTTCAAACTTTCAGATTTTTTAGATAACTGGATTAATGCACAACTTTCCTCCTTCATATTTCAGGATAATTTTTTCATGAAGCAAAAAAGAAACAACTGATGTTAGGATTAAAAGTCAAAGTCTCTGTAACTCAAAGAAGAAAAATGACCCTATGTAGGAATTGTATGTACCAGTCATGTTACTCTTGTTTACATACAGAACAGTTTTGCATTATCGGCTATTCTCTCATTTTCTTGAACTCCATTCCCAGTAACACATAAGTGATGAATAGCTGAACTGTAGTCCACAACTTCAGCACATGCTGACTAACAAAAGAGCAGGGGATGCTTAGTTTCCTCGAAGAATCGTTACCCTACTATCCATAGTTATGAGTATTTTACTGAGAGTATTATGGGGATCATCCTGATAGTTTTGTCAGTTTTCTTTTTAGATGGTTTTAGATTTAGCAGAATCACTTAATGTGAGAACACCTGTTTGCTAATGGTCATGTAATGTTACCTCACAATGCAAAAGCTCGTAATGCAAAATCTCCCAGACTTTTGTAACGTCATTATTTTTGTACCTTTGGTATTATGCTCTGTATGGCATGAAGAAAGGGTTTTTACATATCTGTTAATCTATATCTCTGACACCTGTTCCAATTGGAACTTCCACAAAGGTGTGGCCATGGCAACAGAGTCTCCATAACTAAAGAACTCTGTGATGCTTCTTAGCCTTTAGTGCCTCATCCTTAACAGGCCACTGGCAGAGGGTATGTCTAGTGCAGTGTTTGCAGAGGCTTGTACCTAATGTTCCTAATGACCACTTATATCTAATGCTCCTACCTTCTACTTCTACCTAATGCTCCAACCTAAATGTTCCTACCTTCTACCTCTATCTTCTTACGATATTGCTAAAGGGCAGGGCTAACTCATTGTGCTCTGCAGGCAAATCTAAAGTTATGAAGAATGAGCTGAAGGAGTAAAATGTTGTCTAGCGTTACATATGACAAGGAGAGATTTTATGTTTGCGGACAGAATGCCAGTAGTCCACACGTTAATGAGGCAGAAAGAAAAGACACCTGCCTGGGTCAAAGGAGTGCAACTTGACAACTCACTAAGCTGATGTCACTAATCCTCCTGATACCCAGGCAGGTAGTATTGGCAATATACTTCCCTGGTCATTGGGTACCTTCCAACTACTACCTACAGGTAGATAAGCCTTATTGCTAACTTTCTTTAGACATATAGTTGGCCAAAAACATAGTTATGTGGATTGATAGCAGTTGGTATTAGTGTGTGTACATGAAGTATGAAAACAAATCACTACAAATACATAAAGGGCTCATACGAGAATTATCACTGCAATAAGTACTGTATTGAAACCTTGAAATAAAAGCCAGCTGTTTAGTATATGAATGAATTGAAAAGTACTTTTATTACAAAAAGAAACAACTTAGGCATACATTTAAACTCCAATTTTCTATGGAGAGTGTTGACAGCTGTTCATAAGCTTAAAGAAAATTATTGTTTCCTGTAGGTAAGTAAGACATATTGCTAACTATAGTTAGACATATATTTGGCCAAAAACCTAGGTATATGGGCTGATAGCAGTTGGTGTTAGTGTATGTACATGAAGTAATGTGGCGTTTTTTTGTCTTTTCGTAGCACTACCTCGTGCACATGCGGGGGGAGGGGGGGTTGTTATTTCATGTGTGGTAGGGTGGTGATGGGAATGAATAAAGGCAGACTATGAATTATGTACATATGTATATGTGTATATGTCTGTGTGTGTATATATATGTATACATTGAGATGTATAGGTATGTATATTTGCGTGTGTGTGGACGTGTATGTATATACATGTGTATGTGGGTGGGTTGGGCCATTCTTTCGTCTGTTTCCTTGCGCTACCTTGCTAATGCGGGAGACAGTGACAAAGTAAAATAAAATAGATAAATGTAAACATGAAGTAAGAAAAAAAATCACTGCAAAAACATAAATGGGTCATATGAGAATTATCACTGCAATTTGTATTGTATTGGCACCTAGAAAAAAAAGGTGAACTGTCTAATACAAGAATGAATAGAAAAGTATTTTCATTACAAACGAGACTTAAGTTAGACATGCATTTATTCTCCAATTTTCTTTGGAGACTTAAGTAACAGCTGTTCATGCCCATACTTAATGTGATGCTGTTTACTTCAGCTTGTAGTTTCATGTGCCGTGAAATGTAGGTTTCACACTGGGACCAAAGAATGGCATGTAACAGTTGTAACAGAATCTCAAAGTATCCACTTCTAGAAAAAATGAGAGCTTTCATATATCAGAAAAATAGTTCCTTTTAATGGATTCATAACATAGTGTCAGGGTTGATCTATGATTAGGGTAGCATTTGTTTATAGAAATATCCTCATTGGCATCCATGATACCAGTGAGTTTTACAAGTGTATAGTGTAGAATAGAGCAAAGCTCATTTTTTTTGTAGAAGTAATGCTGTCACAGCATGATTGATTATTTGGATAAACAGAGATATTCTTGAGAAGACCCATATTCAGGGTTAAGCAATGATAGACAATAACTGTACACTTTCTTAAGGTCTATGGTAAACTTCTTGTTTGTGTTGTAATGTATTACTCTCTCAGATTTCCGCAGGAGAATGATACCTGAAAATTTGGAGTGGCTGTGATGATTTATTTTTCTAGGGACTTGGTACAAATCCTTATGATTTATTTTTTTTGAAAATTTCAATTATAAGATATTATAAGATTTGATGCCTTAGAATGATGGATACTAGGTTATCCACACAATGATGTATTGCTTGTTCTACTGTAATTGTTTTTATTGCATTGTAAACTGCATTTTAAGAAGCTTTCAGCATAACAGGATTTTGCAGGGCTTTAAAGGGAGAATTTTATTACAGTGATGTTAGTTGCAATTTATGCTGTGTTTAAGAATCATACAATACTGAAATTGAATACATACTGTATTTTATGTGCATATGTTAAGATGAAATGTATGTATCAGGTATACTCTTGTTTGAAGAGATTTTTTTTCTTTCAGATTTACAAATATCTCATTTTTCATATTCTATACTATGTCTGTGACACCCTTAGGCCAAGGAAGAAGACTGTAGAGGGTATGGGTCTTAGGATGAATGAAGTTGATTAGATCGACAGAATTATCAGATATTACTAGCTGCTTGATATAGATGCACATGCCAGGTTGTAAATCATTAGAGGGTGGACCTATTAATTCTATGACACCACATATTTTGTGTGTAGTATGATATTGAATTACATAGAGGATATGTGATGTAATCTTTATCTGAGTGATTGTTCCCTGCATGATGATTAAGAAATGATTTTTCAGGTAAGAATTGCTGCTTAGGTGACTTATCCTGTGTTATCAAAATTTTAGATATAGTTAGTGCTGTAATGCTAACAGGTCAATAATTTCATGAAATTCATTTCTCGAAAAAGGAAGGTTATTTTGAAATCCATTTTTGGATTATGACGTATTGATTGAGGAATAGATATAGTGGTTATTCATAGAAAAATGAAAATGTTTGATGAATACATATGATGATTGTTCATATAGAAATTAAATCTAAGGTATTATGATTTATATCAAAACATATAAAAGTTATTTTTATCTATCTATATCTCTAATGCGTGTTCCCATCTGGAACTCCCTTAAGGAGGTGGCCATGGTAATAAAAGTTATGTGTCATCTTAGTGATAGGTCTATTCTGGTAATTTGTTGCGTGTTCATTCCAGGATAACCCATGATAACAAATGGAGGTTATCACTGAGAAGTCTATGTTAGGACACAAATTATCTCAATGCCCAAAAGCTTGAAGGCATAATAGTTTGGGTGGCCGTGAAGATGAGGTGACCTGAATTTGAATGAATTATCTCCTGGCCTGATAGCCTGCTTGGCCCTTAAAAATGAGAGGATCTGAGGTTCTTAAATTAATCCAATGCCCTATGGCTTGGTAGGCAAAAATGCTTTAGCCTTTGCACCTCAAATCCTCAATGCATCACTGTTCATCAGGAAAGTTGACATATCAGGGATGGTTTTATGCACTATTTCTTTTGGATTAGATTATTTATCAGGGATAATTGAATCTGTATAAGAGTTTGCTAAAACTAAAAAGAAAATTTAGAAACTGTCATTATTATTGGCATTCTACAGTTAACAAACGATAAATAGTATAGTGTTCCATGTTAGCCCAGTCCATTCAAAAAGCTGTTTAGATGAGGGAATCTCAGTCTATTATCTCATGCAGTAGAGATCTTAACCAGCAGTTTTTTATGTGACATATTACTAGAAATATGTCATTTGTTATTTATTTGAATTAATGATCAAATTATATTGCACTAAGGATCTCCAGATTTCGGTTTTAAAGATTCACATTATGTGTATGTTAGCCACACATAATGTACATAATGTACCTGTATCTTTGTAGCTGTCATTGAGATCATGTGAAAGGATAAAGCATATATATCTGTTGCCAGTATGTATTACTCTTGAGGCTGCTGTTTAAAGCTCATTGGTTCTGTAAAACTTCTTTTTTGTGTGTGTTACTGTTTCATTTCCAGTTGTGCTTGTTTTGTATCATCTTTATGTATGAAAATGTTTTGATATTAAATTGAATTTCAGCATGTCCAGATTAAAGCTGTTATTTAGTTTATACTTGAGCCATGGATCATCTAGTCACTTTAGTTAAGTCTGAGGCTTCTGAAGAAAGTTTGTTGTTATATTGGCAGATACTCTGGTTTAGATATTAGTATTTTCTTGATGCCATATTACTCCGTCCAGTGTTGAATAGATGAATGATATATCAAGGATATTGTTTGATTTTTCCTTTTGTACTTTTAATTGTTAGTATATTACCTTTGATGAATGTTGAGATCTTAGTATTGTTATTTGTGAATTCGTTATTTGAATTTACCAAATAATTCTCCTCCGAACAGTTGCTTCCATTATCAAAGGACTGATATTTACATGTACAGTATGAGTACTTGTCACATCTGGAGAGATTTTGATTCTTCAAATATACTTGACAAAGGTAGATTCAAGCCAGTCTGACTTACCATCTCTCCAAGTTTGACTTCAAAGTTTGCGAAAATTTGACCCACTTGCTCAGTGCTGAAGTATTTCTTCTTTCCACCTTCAATAGATATTACTTTTGCTTTGCTCCTGAGAACTGGCTTTTTGTGTGACCATACCACTACTGAGATCGTGTAGCAATTGGTAAGCCCCTACATCACATGATAACATTGAAGCTGTTGAGAACATAGGGGTAAGTTTTGGAAGTTGTGAAAGACTGGCATTTTACTTCATCCAAAACACATGAATTATTTTCCCAGTTTTTCCTTTTCCCTGTTAAGCCCTTTTTTTCATTCTTTTTTTTACAAGATAAGCTTTTGACATAAAAAGTACAGAAATGAACTATGAAGATTTGATTACAGAAGCTAAGGATTGGTAAGTAGGATTAAATATTAGAATAGTGTTATTCCATAACCCTTTTCCAGGAGCTCTTGTTGCTTCAAGGCTGTACTACTTCCATTGGCAGGGAAATGATGGACTCCTTTGAAGTGATTTAATTCAACAGATGATGATAAAGCCTTGCTGAAAATAACTTTTAACTCCCCATAACGCCACGAGCAGGCTAGCTTGCTTGAGTAACGCCCTTAAAACTCTACAAATTATGTTTAGATGTTAAACTTCAGTAATCATGTTTTATATATGAGTTGCATTTGAAAAACAAGCTTTGTTATAAACCCGATATGGTTGATATCAGCCTAATATGTGGCATAGTGATGTGAATCTTAGTATGGGAGGGTTGACATTAGAAAACCTATAATTGCATATCATAAAAGCTTATATAGTGAGGCCAGTAATATAAGAAAGAAAAAATCAGAAGCTTTATATAGCATGACCAACATCAAAAGGCAATATAGATCTAGCTTATAGTTCGGTGACGAGAATACTGTTGAACTTGGTCAATGTAAACCAGTCAATGTAAACCATTTAAAATGTGTAGCCAACTTAAGCTTATTATACATTATATAGCTTCCCTGACATGAAAGACTTGGATCATGATCTTGCTATATAGGACATAGCATGGCTAACATTGAAAACATGGATCATAAGCCTTCTACATAGTGCGGCTGATATAAAGATTCTAATAGATTTTGTGAATATTGTACTTAGTATTTGTCAGACTTATTTATTAGCTTTATTCACTTATCAAAATCTGTATGATTGATTTTAAGAACAAATTATATGCAGTCTTCAGAGCAACAGGAAAAACTCTTGTTTTGTTAATTTGGCTGTCTGGTTATGTACACTGGATGTAGGTCGAGGTAACCAGACATCATGAAATACTAGATGGGTCATCCAGATCAAGGCAGCAGTTTAATTGTGAGGATCATGATGAACTGTGTATCTAAGGATGTTAGATGATGAAATTCAGTATGTATTTTTTCATGTTAGAGGATCCAGTCAGGGCTTAATTTGAATATGGAGAAGTTAATGGAAAGTTAAAGTGAAGAGACAAAGGAAAATATTCATGCATTTTGGAGGAAGTGAAAAGCCGGTCTTGCTAGGTCATAGTTATTGGAAAAGACATGAGAGTATAGAGAGTTTCAGATTTCCAAAGCTTCAAAGTTGTAGGAAAAGAAATAGTTATCAAAATGGCCCACACTTGATTTTCTAACAGCCACATAGTAATCATGTAATGCAGCAGCTTGTCAAGTATTGCATGTTGCTATTGGTGGGGCATACTAGCAGCCAGCTCTCGAGAACAAAAATAAAAGTGATACCTATAGAAGAGGGAAAGTGAAACAACATTGCAGCTTGGGACAAGTGGGTCAAGTGGTCAATATTAAGTGAGTCAAATTTTGAAATTTGCTCGAGAAAGTTGATAGGTCAGACTAATTTCAACTCTGTCGGGTAAGGTTGTAGAGTTAGAACGAACGCAGTTCTCCATTACAAGGATGGATTTGTGTGGTAGCATCATCTTGTCTTACATTAAGCCGTTCATTACTTCATTCCTGAATAAATGTACTTGTACCCTAGTAGATTAAGATATTATGTGTACTATAACTATTAATTTTGATTTATATGTAATAAGGGACGCTTATATAGCACAAGAAGATGACTTATGCTCATACTGACATTCTATAGTCTCACATGTATATTGCCTGTGGGTCATAAGTTCGCAAACGTATATGCGAATCATTATGATGTTTTAACAAGTGTTATTCGAAGATGAATTTGATATATCGGTTTGGGGAATGAATATGAATTTATTCAGTGAACAAGGAAATGGGAAAGGAAATTGAAAAGTGTTCCTACATTTTCTTAACGACTCAGAATAAAACTCTTTATGCTGTTGCGTTCAAAGTCATATTCAAAGAAAATGAATGATTAGCTGATTCCATTAAACTCCCCAGTTGAAGCATTCGTAATAACAACATATAAAAGTGATGAAGTGGACGCACTGGGAAAGTCTTAACCCATCTTGCATTGCGTTTAGATATACATTAATGTGAACAGAATATATATGTAACCCTGGCAGAATTACTAGAGACTGGATTTGTAGTGCTCGAAATGAAAATGGACCATTTTTGAACGTGCATAAAGTGCTGGATGCATTGATTGAAGTTTACTGTTTCTTCACATGATTTAAGAAGTAGCGTTAAGTGTGGGCGAATACGTTATGTCAGAATGATACACTTAAAAACTATTTAGGGTACTGATGTTGACATTGACTTTTGACATGTAGAGGAGAAATTTTGTATCATAACGTGGTTGATCATATGTGTCCAAAATCTCACATGTTCATTTGTCCCATTTTTTTTTTTAAACTATCCGCCATTTCCCACATTAGCGAGGTAGCGTTAAGAACAGAGGACTGGGCCTTTGTGGAATATCCTCACCTGGCCCCCTTCTCTGTTCCTTCTTTTGGAAAATAAAAAAAAAAAAAATATATTCTGGAGTTGACACTAATGCTATGTATGATACGAATTCTCA
This sequence comes from Panulirus ornatus, assembly GCF_036320965.1. Lineage (NCBI taxonomy): Eukaryota > Metazoa > Arthropoda > Malacostraca > Decapoda > Palinuridae > Panulirus > Panulirus ornatus. The sequence continues at coordinate 16,712,726 of NC_092255.1, forward strand.
TGTAAATGTATTACAGTCTAAGTATGTGAGAATTATACAGCCATAAAGTGTAAGAACATAAGATATGTATGATTGTTATATTCATGCTGATGTAGGGAGGAAATCATAACTTTGGGGGCTTTTGTTCTAACTCATACGTCTGGCACAAGATTCTCGATGTTTGAACAGTACATAGATAATTTAGTCGTTCAGTTTTACTTTTGAGATATTGTGAATATCATTTTTAATTGAAATAACTCTATTTACCTTAGCTTGGTATGGAATGATCATGGTTTTTCGTAATCCAGAACTATGTACAACATTTTTCCACTGTGAATGGCAACACCCATGCGGATTTCTGGCCCGCGCGCTCAGTGTGTGTTTAGTGTCATTGCTCCTCTCGTGTGTTAGGGTGCGCTACCCTCTGACGGAGACGAATTAATGAAAATGTGAAAGTGTTTTAAATGATTTGATTTAAGCATTAAGATTGTGTTGATCAGATTCTAAAATATCGTCCAATGAGAGTGACGCCCACAGAGGCTTGTAGTGTTATGATGTGAGTGTCTTCAAGTGAATTTTGATAATCGCAGACGGTCTCCAAAATGGCATCTGACCCTGTGAAGGAGTTTATGAACGGCGCCCTGGTGACATGGGTAAGTCAGCTCGAACCCTCCTTGTGTGCTGTGTGATACTGAAGGGAAAATCAAATAACGGCGACCAGCGCTGCTGAACCCAGCCGTTCGCGCGCTGCCTCTCCTACACACAATGCTGAACTTGGGTCTCACACTAAAGCAACGTTACCTTTCTTTTCTTCTTATTCATATCCACATTGGCTGTGATAGAGATGTGTTTAACCACTAACAATATCCCCGATACAGACTAACAAGAGTATTTGCGTTAACTACAGTGTTGTTTTTTTCCCCTTTTTTTTATATACTGTGGAGGGAAGAATTCCATGCAGTATGTATACAGGGCCCGGGTGTTGTGGTGTGGTGTAGGCATGTCATTAACCCCCCCACACCACCACCGGCAGGTACTCTTAGGCGTATCTTCAAAGCTCTTGCCTTCCAACGTGATGTGTGCTCAATGGTGATGCTTCGGGAAGTGTTGGGGGGGCGCGGCTGGAGTCTCTCGTAGTCAGATGGTGATGGCACGAACACTGTTGTCAGAAGGTGGTGGCACGAACCCTGATGTACATTCTGTGTGTATTCAACTGTATCGTGTGCTTGGGTTGGAATCCAGCACACGGCGAGGTGTGCTTTGTCATTATCTCGTGTGAAACGTTGAAGGGATGTGTGAGTCGGGGGGTAGCGACAGGAATGGATGACGGCAAGCAAGTGTGAATATGTTAATTGTGGTAGATGATATAGGGAGAAGAAGGGTAGGGGATAAGTAGGGACCAGAGGAGTGCCATATGAGGCTGTAGAGTTCCCATGTATGATGAAAGTCTGCCATGCAATGTTGTTAGGCAGTATATTCATTGTATGGTCTTATAGGGTGGTCGACGTGTTGAGGGTTCGCGTGGGCAATTGGAGAAATACTGGGCACCAAGTGAATGATATTTTACGCACACGGAATAATTGAGCTTATCCATATTTATCCTTGATGAATTGGTACTACAGTTTGTTTATATGCTGTAAAGAAACTTGCACTGCCTGCGGTGGCCATGTGAATGTTCGTCGGGTAATGCATAATAAAGAGGACATTAAAAGTAATGGCCTTTTTTTTTTATGGCTGGGCTACGAACTTGTATTGAATCAATTTCTTGTTGCAAGTGTCATAGCTCCAGCCTCTGCCGCACCACAATCACTGTTTTTTTTTTTTTGTCTCCTAGAGATGAAAGATCAGATCAGCATAACGTACAGGCTAAGTCTACGTCCAGAATAATCTACATTGCCATTGCACTCAAGAGTAACTAACCAGTTGTGTTCCTAAAGTAATCCGTTACGCTGAAGCAGTAATTGAACTTACCGGATGTAATGATTACATGCTGAGGGCCGGCTTAGCTGATCTCCAATCACACTAGCATCAGGTTTGGGTGCTGACCTCAAACCCAGGCTTTGTGGGCGTCGGTGGATAGGGTTAGATCGAGGAAAACTTGTGTGGTATAAATTTGCATGAAAGCGCTTTGGGGTTGATAGTGAAATTGAGTCACATCAGCATCCGGACTGAGGAGAACAGGTTCTGGTGTTTTGAGTGCTCCATATATGATGGAAAAATGACTACTCATATAACACTGGCAGTTTGTCGATCATGATTCTTGCAGGAAGTGTATGTACTCTATGGTTATTCAGTGATATTCATTCATGATGCTCGAACACGGTTCCATTTGCAGTACTTGTTGTATGAGGAACCCCAGAGCTTCCTTACAGCTCGGGCAGTTACGACGGTGATTATCCTGAGTGAATTCTGATTCCTGCTCTGACACCACTGGAATTTCTGCACACTAGAATTTGCCTTGTGTGCCATCTGATCAGTAGCGGCGTTTCTCATGCCAGCACTAAACGCCGTTCTTTGTGCCTTGTTCGCTTTCTTTTTTCGATGTATGTGATATATCAAGGCACCGAACGAACAAAGCCACCTTTATGAACATCGGATTGTTTATGTAGACGGTTAGTCGCACTTGGTGATATTGATGTCCAGGGGTTTTATGCATACAGACCAGCATAATTTACCGCTAGCCACTGCTCCAGTACAAGTGTCAAGTAAGGTTACTGGACCGTTAGAGTACTTTAAACTCATCTATTCATTCAAATAGACGGAATGAATGTTTTGCCTACCGTACCTTACGTGTCGCATTGAACTTATGGACAGATTGGCTTACAGGGTGTTGTTTGCACGTTGCCCACGTTTTGCAACAGGGGAAAACTTCGACTTGGTAGAATGGCTTCTCAAGGAAGCCATGATTCACCTTTAACTGTTGCTGATCGTTGTGGTGTTTGATGGTCGGTCTTTGTCTGAGTCTAAGTAGGTGCGTAATAGCGTACCTGACGTAGCAGGGATGATTGTAGTGAGGAAACTTTTTCTTCTTCAAATGGTCAGTACTTGGAGTGTTAGTTCATCCAACATAGAATGAACTCCAGATGAGATGATGTGAGTGTTAATCGGCTGTGTTGATGACGTGGGCTGCAGCTGCCAACAGCTTGATCAACCAACGACTCGTTTCAGCAGCCTGGGCCCATCCCAGGCCGTGGAGGGGTTAGAAAGCCCCAAAAGCCTCCCCAAATATACTGTACCATACCTTATATTCATTCTGATGTGTCAAGTTTTTTGGGGCCGCGCCTTGCTGGCCTCCTTAATCATCGCAACCTGGCTGGTCGACAACAGCTTACACGCTCTCATTGTTATCAGCCTAAAATGGCTTAATTACATGTTCATGATGTTTCTGAGACTTGGAGGCAGTGTGTTAAGCAACTTCGTGTTTCGGTTCCTACACCCTTACTTATATTTGGCACCTTTTTGTAGTCAATTATCATTTTACAGAGTTATCCATTTATGTTGTCGAGGAATAATTTTTGTGGAAAGATGAGAGATTTGATCTTCCGGGATCTGTCATACGACTGTTATGCTAAATCCCTCCCATCCTTTTTGCTCAGTTGGATATCTGATTATACCGTCATCTCCCCGTCTTTTCTGGTGGTGATAGTTTTTGTGAATCATCACGTATCTTTTAGCTCAACAGATTCCTCCGTATGGAATGGTAAAGTATATTTCTTTTCCTGGTCTGGAAAAGTCTCATTGTCGTCTTCCTACACAACTGACGTCCAGTGTCGGAGACTCGTCTTCCTACACAATTGACGGTCGAGTGGTTTGTCAGACTGCTCGAGGGCGAGGCCCATGGGACTCAATACTTTTCACGGGGTGGTAGTGTCTTGATCAGAAAGTCAAAATTGGTTTTACCGTTCTCGTCTTGGTTTCGCAATTCAACCATTCATCTTCACTTCAGGGACAACGTCTGCTCTCTCGAGCTATCTAATGGTGAGGTCATTAGACGTAATTGCTCGTAGGTCTTTTGCTTTCCTTTTCCTTGATATACTGTTTTATGTTTGGTGTTTTGTATGACTTTTAAGCCAGCAGTTTTTCCAGTCTTGTGTCGTTTCCCTCTTTGTAATACAACTACATTCAGACAGCAACAAGACCACTGCTTGGATCCTAACGTGTCTGTTTGTGATGGCGTAAAAGAACAAAAAACTCATTATTAATGTGCTAGGAGTAGAAAGACAAATTTTTTTCTTTCTTTCAAAGACAGACCGGTAACAGAAACAGTAGGGAACAGACACAGTTGACGCGATGAACCGAACTTTTCAAAATGTCTAAGGCATGTGGATTTCGTACTGATCAATAGTATTATTCTTTGGGATCCGTTTGTAAGAAAATTATGGATCCGGTGTTGTAATTTGTCTGTTATTTACTCTGCGTGCATTTTTATTTTTTTTTTTTTTTTTTGTGCTGTCATCCCATGGTCGTCACATTTGTCATGGGGGGGCCTTCGCGAAATAACAACTTCAGTTGTCATTTTTCCTCGGCAGTTTCAACGGTCTGTTAGATGTACAAGGAAAGAAGGCGAGCTTTGAATTTGTGTTGTTCAGTGATATGTGAGCTGTTTGGTTCTTTACGCCTATCCTCTTTAACACTCTTTTAGAAATCATGACATGCAGTGTTATCGCAGCTGGCCTTTTTTTTTTTTTTTAGTAGAATATCTCTACTTCTCTTTATAAGCATTCCTGGGTGTTACGGTGTCTGAACCTTATGTTAACAGAACTGAACGCCTTATTATTCACAGGGAAGGGTTGGAGGTGCATAACGTAGAGATATGGTGTCGCTGACTTTCTCGAAGTAGTCCCAGCAAGGGGAGTATTGTTTATGAAGCATTCTGTAGAGTCGCCAGTCCTTGCAATGTTTACTTAGCACCGATTCCTCGTGCTTTCTCGAAAATTTCTCACGTTTTGTTTTTTTCGTAGTCATTCAAGAATGACTTTGGGGTGTTGAATGATGACATACTAGAGTGAATCAGTGGATATCAGGTGAACTCATGCTTGTTTGGGAGCAGGCTGCTTCTCTCGCCCCCCGACAGCTTACTTTACGACCAAGCTTCCGTGGCGAGAGTGTGATGGCAAGTGTGAGGTGTGGTAATGGGTGCGTGACTGGTAGTGTGTTGAGATTTGAGAGCTTTGTGTGTGTGTGTGTGTGTGTGTGTGTGTGTGTTGAGTGATGAGGCGTGTCAGTATGCGCTAGAGAGGTGATCTGTTAGGTATAATGATGTTTAGAATGATGATGTTTTGCGATGTGGCATTGGGCGCGCTGATGATAGCTAATTTGATAGAGTGAAAATTGTCTATGCTTCGAAATCGGAGGCCTGGACAGCTCAGTCTGGGTACTGGTGCTCTGTAGTCCCTCTGATCAAGTCAGGCTGTTTGAGGCCACTGGCCTGTGTACTCAGGACAACCTGACTGATCAGGTGGTACGACTGAACAGCAGGTTGGCAGCGAGCGAGGGCATCCGAAGCCAGACCGGTTTTGTGTACGTGGCAGCTGCCGGCCGCTCCTCAACCCGACGTGATAGCCAGCTGGTCTCCGACCCTCGCTGACTGTTCAGAGGACAACCTGGTGTCTAGATTGGTAGGCAGAGTCCTGAGTTTGGAGGGGCGCCTTAGCTCAGCATCCAGCAAGACCGCTGCCGTAATGAGGTCACCGTCGCAAGGAGAGTAAGCAGACGCGACAGTGTAGGGGAGGGTACTCGCGACAGAAGACTGGTACCTTACACAGGTATTTGGGGGCTACACTCAACCCCCCCCCCCCGTAGTTTGGTCTGCTACCAAGCGTTCTTAGCGAGGATCTGACGTAATAAACTGTTGGAATCTGCATTCCCAGCATGGTACACCTTTGGAGGAAAGTTGTCCAATTACCTTTTGAATGAGCCGCCTGTGATCATCCCGTACAAGTTCCTAACATTTGTGCAAATGTTACCTACAGTATTTCTGCTTCTCCGAAGGTCACATTGGTGGTTTGTCATTCCAGCAAGGAATAATCCTTATCCAGTCTAGGGCCTAAACCTTTTTAGTACATTACACACACACACACACACACACACACACACATATATATATATATATATATATATATATATATATATATATATATATATATATATATATATATATATATATATATATATATATATATATATATATATATATATATATATATATATATATATATAAAACCCTGTCTTAGCACCTGCAAATGTTTCGGTTGGCAGTTTCTCCTGTGCTTTTTGGTGATGTTAATATGATACACAGTAGTATTGCAGTCAGGGAGGAAAGTGATCTGCATAGCGCCATTGTTGGTTTGCTTCCCTGAATGTTAATGTTCTCATTATCCAAGCTGTTAATCTTATCAGGGGACGTGCGAGGAGAGAAAGGTCTATGGTTATCTAGTTTATCTATCCTACTGTTCCAGTAAGGTACAACACATTGCTTTAATGATGGTCTCGAAGGTGTTCTACCCCAAGAGCTCGCTCTTGCACCTTGTCTGATTTATGTTATGATGGTTTCACAGGTCGTTTAACCCCACACCTCGGTTTCGGAGGTCTTTACCCCCGACATCTCGGTCTGGGACCTTACCTTAAGTTTACGGACACCTTACGATGATTTGGGAGGTCTTCTAACCCGGCAGTTCTATTTGGGAACTTAGGGATACGTTACGATGTTTGGGAGGTCTTCTAACCCCCACATCTCGGTCTGAAACCCTATCTGATGATGATCTCGAGGGTCTTCTATCCCTAACAGACCGTTCTAGGACCTTACCTTACGTATATACCTTGACAGTGTTTAGCGTAGCAGAAGTATATTACAGGCCGGCTTGCCTTTCATTTTTGCAGTTAGTGTATGACATCATACCATTATATATATATATATATATATATATATATATATATATATATATATTGATCGACTCATGTTTAATTAAATGCATGTATATACGTTCGAAAGTGTTCAGTCAGGCTGTTGGAGGTTCGTTGAAGGCCCAAGTGTCCACCGCGTCGTAACTGGTCTTGTGCCCAAGTGGGTTTCAGTTTGAATTTACCCATCTCATGTTTCAGTGGAAATCGGGAGGTTGCCTTATATTCACCCACTTCATAATCAAGAAGAATTGCCGTTTTTCTGCTTTTCCATGCTTTGAACTTTTTATTTTTTTTTCAAAATTTTTTTCGTCTTTAATTCCACAATCGTAGATTGGCCTAGGCTGCCGGCTTGGTTTCCGCTGCTGAATGAAGTTTTGTCCGTCTTTATGTTCAGTTTTGAAAATGATTTTGGATATGTCATACTAGAAATGAAAAGAAGAAGAAAAAAAAAAAGACAGCCATTTTGGAGTACCTACCTACAAATTTAGAACTACGCCAGACGCATCGCTCTTTAACTTGCACGACCAACAACGAAAGACACAGCTTAACTAATTGTCGGTCCTTAGTGCAATCCGAACGTAACATGTACGTGTCTGGGGTATGCGACGTGGTGAAATATGGTTTTGCTCGTGTGTTTCTAACTGTTCTGCAGTTGTGAACTATGGTTGTGCAACGGAATTGAAATGGAATTGTTATGGATTCCTTCTCGCACTGTTCTTTCCGAAGTATGGCGATGTTCTGGCCCAAATTTGCACTTGATAAAAAGAATGTCGAAGACGCCATTGGATTGTCAGTTACAAGGTTTAAAACTGTAATTAGGAAGGAAGTAACATCACTTTGAAGCAAGCAGACGAGTGCAAAGTGGGACAACTAGATCCATTTTCTATCACGTTGAAATGTTCAGTTAAAACATGTGTATAGAGGAAGTAACAAGATTGCACTTTGGCCAGTCTGAAGATGTTGATAATGTGAATCCTAAAGTTTGTAACCAGAGATGTGGACTCAGTCTAGAACACTCTTATTGGAATATACAAAATAGAACCTTTTAGGAGCAGGTTTAAACAAACCCTGTATGCAGTAGTGCGACACCTTATTGTTCATAGGAAGATGCCAAAAAATTCTGAAACTATATCCACGATTTGCATCCAGCAAGTGTGAAAGAAGGTACATTTATGTAATGAACCAACTCCAAGGATTTGTCTTTCATCTGTTTTCTGGGGTCCCGACACATACCCTTTGTAACCTCTGTAATCTCTTGGCGCTCCCGCTGACAGGATGGGCGTGTGGTGTACAACAAAACTTGTTGCTGAGAACGTCAAAAATAGAAATAAGTGGTCAGAGAGAGAGAGAGAGAGAGAGAGAGAGAGAGAGAGAGAGAGGTCACGGGACCAGGTGTGATGCTCGACCATAAAGTTGACTAACGAGTAAATAATGTATTGTTCATCCCGTTGGATGGAAACACGTTGGTGAAGACGCAGGACTTGTGTGTTAGGCTTACCAAACAACCCATAGCGACTCGAGGGCGGGGGAACGACACACCGCGCGTGTTCTAAATTACGCCTCGGGGATGTAATTGTGATAAATGAGGCGAGAGAGAAAGAAAAAAAAAAAAGACTTAAGAATTAGTGGGAGGTATGGGCAGGGAAACCTGATCTGGCGTGTGGTGGGTGTTTAAAGCTGTGTGTGTGATAAGTAGGGGGGCCCTTCGCTTCGCCAAACACACCCGCGTATTGTTATCCGCCGTACGCTCCATACTTGTCTCCACCTACCCCTAGAGATACGTGGCCTTCGCCCTTACTCTCACGTAAAATGCTTTGCCTGTGTATATGTAGATAATAAATAGTATAAAACTAAAAAGGAATTAAATGCCCGCTGTTCGTTGTGTATATACGGTGGTATCGGGGACTTTGCTCCTACTGTACAGCTCGGTCAGTGACCAAGCTTCTGCTGCAGAGTCAAGTTTGGTTCGCTAGGCTGTTAGATGCTGCGTATCTTCGTCTTGTATTCATTGTACAACTGGCTGGTGTAATACACCTTTTCTGGTTGGCTTGGATTTTGCCACTGATCAAAATGAGGAAATGAAAACATTAATAACATTTTTAAAGGCACGTACACTCTCCGAACAAGAGTACAGTGGCGAGCGAAATTATAGTGGGAGGCCAAGATCATCTTGACTTGAAGAGAAGTAGTTTCCGTTCTGTACCTTTATAACCTTCATCTCATGGCTTATAAGGTATTCACAGGGAAATCTTACTGTCTCGAGACGTGAAAAAAGGAATTGGATTCATATGCTCAGGAGATAGTAATTGAGTTCTGAACTAACAGTCTGTGCAAGAGAATATAGTCTAATTAATGAGTAGGGAGCCTCAAGTTAATGAGTGATGTATATAGATTGTCTCTGGTAGTATTAGAATGTTCTGGGACATTGCTTCTTAACCTGGCTGTTGATTTATCTTACCTCCTTTAGCCGGCCGGGTCTCTTAACGGACCAAGACGCCCTTGGTGAAGAATTGATCACCCAAGCAACCCACATGCTTGCATATCCGCCGCAGGAAAGCTGGTCAGTTACATTCTTAAGAAGCTTATCACTTCCAAAGGCATCGTGATGTTTCTTGTATGGTTTTGGGGTGAAGACCTCCGAAACCATAGTAAGGTATACTGTAAGTGACATGGGTACGCTGCCGGCACCCAGTCGCGACTAGGCTTACTGAGGTCCTGGTGTATTTTTTAAAGCCAACATTATTCCCTTCCATTTTGTTCTATATTTGCTTTTCCTTGCGTTGAGTGGCTACAACATTTTCATCTACTGGTAACACTTCTTGTTCCTGTTTGGTCCAAAATGTTAAGTTTTCAGACGATTACTTTCAACGCTCCTACGCTTCAGTATTATACTAGTAATAACTGTCCGCTTGGGCTGGAGAGTTTAGCGTTATGCCAAGGCAACCTTCCCATGATTTTAAGAGACTCGTTTATAACCTCCACAGTTCGGCTTGGGACTAATTTTCTAATTTGCGTCTTCGATCACTCTTGAGTGTTTGCAGCCACGGCCCCCAGGCTGATCAACCATGCCTAGTTTTTTTTTTTTTTTTCCCTGGAAGAATTTTCAATTTCCTCACCCAGAGAGGTTGTAATACTTCCCTCACCCAGGTGGCTATGAGTTGAGCAGTGTTCGCACCGATGTTTTACTCTTCCAATTTCAGTTCTGACGCCCCCCCCCCTTTTTTTTTTTTTTACTTCATTGCTGCTCCTTTACGGCGTTCCATGCTCGCCATTGCCAACCCGGAATGATTTTCAGTGTAGATTGTGATGCAGAAGAGGGTATAGGTAAGAAAGTTGATAAAGCTTGCTCTGTACTTCGGTGGAAATGACATTCCAATATGTTTTATTCTACTCAAGAGTGATATCTAGCTATCTTTCCAGTCGTATGATTAATTCTAATCATCTTTTGTGTGTACCGTTTCATGACTTTTATGTCTGGTGAGGAATTGTCTGGAGGGATTTTATTTTTTTTTTTCTTACGTTTGGATTATGATGTATTTCTCTCGACGGCGTTCCGGAGATTAGAGTCCCAGGTTACTTGAGTGCGCCAATAAATAGTTTTGACTTGTGACAAGTCATTGCGGGATCTGAATGATCTTTGCACATTTTCTAAACACGACAGTTTCGCTTGCCTTGCAGGGTAATGTTAAGAACACAACGGCATTCCAAACTGGAAAGTATAAGTGATTTGAAGGATGTATTTTTTTTGTTTTTTTGCTCTGCCAGCTCGTTTAGAAGGCTCGCAAGAACCATCTTGATATTTTTTTTATTTTCTAAGGGAATGGTTGCTCTGTTGTAAGTATAGGTAAGGTCATCAGTCATAATAATTGTTCATAGGTCTTTTACAAAACAAGCAAATCATAACGTAATGTAGTTACTTGCCAAGCATCCTGGTAAAAAACGTTTCTTGAGACCATCCAGTATTGACAGGGTGCATGATTTCTTTAAGGTTCATTAGCATCCGGGATACTTATCCCATTATCAACTCATGGAAGACCCCAAAGGCAGCCATTCTCTTATGGCATGGTAGACATGGAAGACTCTGTAATGCTTCTAGAATTAACAAAATATTCTCCCCTCTTATTTATTTATCTCCAGCATACATCTCATACTTTAACAACAATAAACTCGCACGAAGTGTACTTCCGTAACTCAGTGTTTTCTTAAGGTGAGGGCTAGCCCCGTCTTTTGGCAAAATATTATCGTTAAGCGCTCGTTAGTAAGTTAGTGAACCTTCTTCACATTGCTGTGAAGGCCCGGCCTCGCTATGTACCTTTGTCCGTGACCGGAGGCTGCAACATGAAAGAACACTATCATGAGTACAGTTAGACGAAACTCTTCGCAAATGCAGACACACGGTGAACATATATTTACGGAATGTAGCATTCCTAACAAGCCTCGTTGCTAAGGATGTGCCGGCATGCAGGGCTGGTTCCTGAAACAGCTTGACTGATAAGAGATCCAAGAGAGAGAGAGAGAAAGGAGAGGCTTGGTCTTAGGCTATGGCGGTAGACGAACCACTCAAAATCAACATCTGGTTTCATTAAATGTTTGCGAATATTGAGTCTGTGCAGAAAATTTTACGCGGCATTGTTTTACTGGGTGTGCGATGGCGTGGTGGCCGCGTAGACATAACCTGCCGTGTTATGAATTATTCCTTGGGCGCTGATACCTGCCTGCCTGCCATGTCATGGTTGCTGTCGCTACCTTCCTCATGAAGGACTCATACCTGCCCGGCTGGCCAGGACGGGTGGCTACAGCAATATTATGTTCCTCGTATTTCCGGAAGCTGTCCGACTGTTTACGACAGCTGAGTACACTTTTGATTTTCGAAATGAAATGAGACATTGGCGGTACAGCAGTTTCCAGTGTTTAGGTTTATGATTTTGTTACGTAAATTAGTAGATGCAGTTTTAAATCGTTGCTCATATAAAAAGTACTTAAAGCTAACCTATGTGTCACACCCGCTTCACGGTGTGTGTACTCCTTAGATAGATATATATCACCAGGAGAAGCCACTGAGAAACTGCACAAAGACATCAGTCCAATCCACTGTTGGACCGCCGATAATAACATGTTTAGGGAGAATTTCTTCAGTTGTGTTGTAGGGGAAGTGAAGAATAAAAAGAAAAGTACCGGACAGAAGCGAACACTTGTCGTCTCTCGAAAGAGGAGTAGAAACATGGCCGGCTGGATTTTGGTGGTATGCAGGGCACCCGGGTTAAAACCAGTAATGACGCACTTCAAGGCATTGATACTCCCGCATAAATTACTGCTGTGCAGACTTCACCTTTCAAGGCGGACGGGTCCCAGGCTGCCGAGTTGGGTCGTTGGTTTCCTAGGCTGTAGGAAAACCGCGGTCTTCCCGTCCACCTAAGTCACCTCAGCCACTTTTGCAAAGACTTTGTAATATCTCTAATGGGCGTCCCATAGTGTGTCTGATGGTCGTCCTTTAGAGTTTATACGGGAGGGATGCGTCATGTTTTATATACACTTGGAAAGTCCTGGAAGGCGTGCTTCGCAATCCGCCTTCGAAAAGTTCCTTATTGGCGCCAAAGGCGTGGAATACTTTGAATCATTGCCTCTGAAATCGAAAGGTACAATAAGAGAAAACATTGTAAGCGTTCGGAGTCCACAATTGTCAAATATGTTGCCTACAGCCATAAGAAACACCCAGGACTTTGCTGCAGGAGAAATTTACAACGGGCCTGGACATAATGTGCCGAACCAGTCGATATGTGGTCTCCGTAGGCCTACGCGATATGGCCTTCTAGTTGCTTGGCTGAACAGTATGCAACACGATCTATATGGGTAGAAGACCTCTGAAACCATCGTAAGGCATACGTAAGGTAAGGTAAGAGTCTAGACCCAGCTGTGAAGGTAAGAGGACCTGCCAAACCTTCGTAAGTATACGTGAGGTCCCAGATCGAACTGTGGGGGTAGAAGACCTCCCAAACAACCATCGTAAGATATACGTAAGGTAAGGTTAGATCTAGACCCAGCTGTGGTGGGAGACCTCCCAAACCATCGTAAGGTCTTAAGTAAAGTAAGGTCGCAAACGGAACAAAGTTAGAAGATCTCCGGAACCATCGTAAGGTAAAGGAAGGTCTCAGATCGAACTGTAGGAGGTAGAAGACCTCCGAAACCATCGTATGGTATAATTAACAAGGTGTGAATAAAGTTTGGTTTTGATACGGGCTCTTAGTATAAGATTTTTATCTCTTCGTGGTCTGTTTTTCAAGTTCATATGTATGCTTATACTTGTGTTGACTATTGTTTTCCTCAGTTGTATTGCAAGTGTATTTGATATTCGCCAGTTGGACCGGGGTGGGTGTGCGAGTGGTGGCAGCGCGGTGTGGGTGTAAGAGGACGACACTGTCGGCGGGACCAGTCACCCAACTACTAGCCTTCCTCTCCTCACTCCCTCCCTCCCTGCTTGCTTGCTTGCCTGGCCCGGCTGGTGCTGGTGCGTGGCTCCCGGGGCACCTGGCCGAGCTCGCTCCCAGGGACTTACACACCAGAACCAGAAGTTTCGTTTACTTTCGTGCACTTTGTGCAATTGATCACTTTGCCTACCGTGCTCCGCCCACGCTATTACAGAAACGCTTTTTTCGGTGTATAAGTAGACAGGGAAAGCCTTTCTTTATATATATATATATATATATATATATATATATATATATATATATATATATATATATATATATATATATATCCTATGAGTCCACGGGGAAAATGACACACGATATACAATTTTTGAGATTAATATTACCTATACGTTAGTGTAAATGACGCACCCTTAGACATCTAACGCCTTGAATTTTGTTTTCGTTTCTGAAGTTACCATGTCTACTTTTTCAATCCTTGGTATTACTTGTAATGGAACTACCCATGTGTATTTTCTTCAGGTCTTTGATGTTACTTGCAAACTTCAGGTGTCCTCCCCTCGTGTCTTGGTGATAACTCAGCATTTACACTTCAGGCATCAGGGCAAAAGAAGAAACAGAGAAGGGGGCCAGGTGAGGATATTCCCTCAAAGGCCCAGTCCTCTGTTCTTAACGCTACCTCGCTATTGCGGGAAATGGCGAATAGTGTGAAAGAAAGAAAGATATATATATATATATATATATATATATATATATATATATATATATATATATATATATATATATATATATATATGTTCGCGGAGACCAGCTAAATGCTAATTTGAGTCCTTGGACCGTGTCCACTGTCAGTACAGTTGCGATGTGCGATATGGTTTCATGCACTGTAACTATTTTTTAATAGTACGTTGTGTGTTATATACTAGATATGATAAACAACCACTTTTACAGCGGTTCCTCGTAACTGCTGTATATAAATTGTTGCTATATTGCTTCATATTATTGCAATTAAGATATATTTCACAGTAGATGGAATGGCTAATTTTTTTTTTCTTAAGATGCTCTGTACATGTTAGACTTTTACTGCAGATGTTATCTTGTCGCATATTGCTTGAGCCGGACATGCAGCTTATGGTTGCAATCGAGCATAACAGGACGAACAACGAGTGCAAATGATAGCTGTCCATGGGCGAGGCCGTTTGATGGGAGCGGTCGGTAGCTCTCGAGAAGGATTCATCAGGAGAATTTGTTGTGGAGTGACATGACTTGTGTGCCGGGGCTTGGCTCACCGCTGGAGCAGGACGGTACGACCCTTGTGTGCCGGGGCTTGGCTCACCGCTGGAGCAGGACGGTACGACCCTTGTATGCCGGGCTTGGCTCACCGCTGGAGCAGGACGGTGCGACCCTTGTGTGCCGGGGCTTGGCTCACCGCTGGAGCAGGACGGTACGACCCTTGTGTGCCGGGGCTTGGCTCACCGCTGGAGCAGGACGGTACGACCCTTGTGTGCCGGGGGCTTGGCTCATCGCTGGAGCAGGACGGTACGACCCTTGTATTGCCGGGCTTGGCTCACCGCTGGAGCAGGACGGTACGACTCTTTGAGTAAGACGGTAACGAAGTGTATGAACGGCTCGTCCCTTGAGACAACGGTACGACCCCCCTCAGCACGATGGTTTGATCCTTGAATTACAACGTTACTTTAAGGTCAGAAGCCAGGCCGTCATAACCAAGGATTGCTACCCACCGTCTTGCTCAGGAGGGGCTGCACCGTCGTGCTACTGAAGGGATGAAGCACGTTTGGCCTGCCCTCCCTAAGCGTCTTTGGTGGCTGGGTCGTGTGGCCATGTTTTCTGTAGGTAACTGGGGTACTGGGGTGGTCAAGGTCTGTGAACAGAGTCTTGACCCTAGAATAAAAACTCGTGCTGCAAGTCGGTTTGCACTCTGCAGACGAAGGCTGGGACACGTGCCTCAGGAATCACTGTTCTTGTCCAGGTGGTGGCGAGTATGCGTGCGGCAGGGACACTGTCATTAAGAGCTGTGGCTTCGCCCGATTTTGCTCGCGGTGGCTCGCGGGCATGCCACTCACGGCCGTCAATAACACAGCGTTCGAGGGTAGACCAATTTTTTTGTGTGTGTATCTGTGGTTTACCCGATGCGCTTGGTATAGGGGTATCTGGCCCTGCCCATCGTGTGTGTGTGTGTGTGTGTGTGTGTGTGTGTGTGTGTGTGTGTATATATATATATATATATATATATATATATATATATATATATATATATATATATATATATGTATATTTTTTTTCGTACTATTCGCCATTTCCCGCGTTAGCGAGGTAGCGTTAAGAACAGAGGACTGGGCCTTTGAGGGAATATCCTCACCTGGCCCCCTTCTCTGTTCCTTCTTTTGGAAAATTAAAAAAAAAAAAAAACGAGAGGGGGGATTTCCAGCCACCTGCCCCCTCCCCTTTTAGTCGCCTTCGACACGCAGGGAATACGTGGGAAGTATTCTTTCTCCCTTATCCCCAGGGATAATATATATATATATATATATATATATATATATATATATATATATATATATATATATATATATACACGTAATGTCATCAAGGTACAAAAATATATTTTGTTTTTTCCTATTTGTCATATGACGTACACCTGTTTGTATTACTTACTAATTTTTGTCAAATATGGTTTATAGCGTACCGTTATTTGTTTTACTAACGAACTGCTGATGGAATATATCGAAAACATGATTGTTGTATGCATGTTTGATATTGGCTCCATCGAGTTGGGGAAGTGGTAGGATCTTGTGACGTAGCGACTGATATTACCAGCAAATAAAGATGAAAACCTCGTTCCTTGTGAGACTGTCAGTTGGAGATGACCACTGAAGTTTGAAGTGAGAAGACAGGGTTGAACAGATCACCAGTTGTGTTTCACAATTAGGTAGACTGATCGGTGAAATGAGACCTACGTTTAGAATCTTTTTTTTTTTTTTAGAAAACTGTCAGCACACATCTGACTTGAGATCTAACCACATGTCTACAAGTCGAGTGAGTGAATCGTTTTGTGAGATTTGTTCTTTATAGGTTTTTTTTTTCATTCAAGTGTAAGGTCTTATATAGAACTGTAGGGGTAGAAGGCCTCCAAAGCTATCGTAAGGTATAATAAGTAAGGCGAGGTCTCATACAGAACTGTAGGGGTAGAAGACCTCCGAAACCCATACCAAACTGTGGGGTAGAAGATCTCCGAAACCTTTCGTAAGGTTAGGTAAGATCCCAGACCCAGTTGTGGGGCTAGAAGACCTCTGAGGCCATTCTGAAATACTTACAAGAATCTGATATTCTTTCGATGTGGGAACATGAAGGAACTTAAATCGTACACAAGTAACAACCCCTTTCTTGAATGGTTTACTGACCGAGTAGCTACGGTGTCTGCAGCATTCACGTGAACTCATAAAAAGGAAAAATTACTTGAACACTGAAGTAAAGATTCCAGATGTCAACCAATGCAGGAGTGACAAGATGGGAAGGACATGGGGGGGGGGGGGGGGAATTTAGGGTTGCTTATTAGAGACCCGTATATAGAAACGTGCCTTTTATAATCATCAGACTGGTGTTATGGACGTGATGTTTCAAAGCGACTTCGTTGAGTTTATAATAAGTTGCACGAATGTTTTGAGTCAACAGACTCGAAGCCATACAGACTGATAAAACTGTTAAGGAACACATCGTCTTGTCTCAGTGATCTTGGGGAGCGTAATTGGAAATGGGTGGTCATCCTCTTTTGTTGAGGACAGCCTACTTCTGAAAAATGGATTAGGAAACAACAACATTGAAGCCAAGAGCTTCGCGAGTGGTAATACCGATGAACAGTTGCCTGAAATAATAGGGATCTCGGTTGCTATTGCAACGAGCGAGTTCGCCAGCTCTTGGTGAGCAAATGGATGAACTTCATGAATAGGTTGGTAAGTTAGACATTGATTTGGTGTTTTGTCCACCATTATAGTAGGCTTAATGCTAAAGATCACAGCTTGATTGAGACTCGTAATGATAGTATTCACTATCCCTAGGGGTGGATTTTTTTTTTTCCATTTCAAACGTATCCAGTAATCATTTCTTAGTCCTTCTACCCCAAAATGTTTGGAAAGCTTGATTCTAGAAGCACACTTGTGAGAAGTGGACGCACCACTGGACTTGTAAAGAGAAAAGAAACTGCAACATGGAAGAAATAATAATATGGTGAGGGAAATATTAAAAAAAAAAAAAAAAGAATATATGTATGCATGTTCAGCGAACCAGAAACCACTTTGAGGTTGAGACCCCAAGACGATTGCTTCAAACGGTGGTTATCCCATATTACACGTAAGTGAATGATTCTCCACTCCACCGTGTAATTTAAGAGCGCCATTAACGTTTTGCCAATAGATTCTGCTCCAGAATCAGAGAAGAACTCTTATTTTAACCATTCAGTACTACACCGTTGTCAGGGCCATCGACCCTCCGTTGTGGGTTGTGATGTAATTCTCAAAAGGTTCGGAACTGGTGGCTCACATGTCCCTCCCACATAAAAGAAGGAGGCATGGCGAGTCCCAGAAACCATCGGACCACAAAAGTGGAGACATGGTAGACCCCCAGGAACTATCGACCAGTACCACACACAACAGTAAGCGTCATTAAGATGTTTGAGGAAGTCCTAGGTTACAGTTTGACCGACTGTAGATTTACACAGTTTCCACATCCGAGCGTTATAAAGTTTGAAGATGTAAGTTGACATAATGTCTTACGTTTAATCAATTTTTTTACGTAAAAGAACGACGCGGCTTCGGCAAAATTCTCTGCTCAACAGTGCAGAATGCGTTGACGTGTGCATAGTCTCAGACCAATCCTATGGCAAAGGCGTCACACCTTACAAAATTGATAAATTGTAGAGGAGTAGTAAAGTGGTCAGGTTGGGTCTACAAGCCTCTGAACAGACAAAGCCATACGTTGTAAACCGAGCAGTTTGTGGTGCCTCCATATTCAAAAAAAAGACGCGCCGTGAAACTTTGCCAACTCTGGTCGCTTCGTACTTTCATATTTGACGAGAGTAAGATGACACTCGTAGATTCGTATTATCATTTTTTTTGTATGTGGGGGGAAAGTGGAAAAGAAAACAGAATTAGTAGAGAATACTGGTCACAAGCAGTCATCATATCACGGGAGAGAAATGCAAGAGATATGATAATTATGTCTGATGACCTACTTTTCAACCAACTTCGCTGACGGCGCGCTGGAATTTTTGAACGTTCGCGAGAAACGCGACAAAACTTACGATGACGCTCTTCAGGGGAAAAAAAAAGAAGAAAAATACTTTTCCCGACTGAAATGCTGGTTTGTGCTGACGTCACCCTTCAAAATGGACGAGATTGCCCTGTTAGAAAATGTGCCAAGACCTCTCACAGCCCGCAGTGGGTATTAAAAAAATCAAGGCAACTTGGTGGTGGCTGGAGGACTGAAAGCCGCGAGACAATATTCTGTGGAACGCAGGCAAGAGATCGGTGTCTGAATTTACACCAGGAAAATCTTAGAAGGCCTAGTGTACAGCGTACACCAACAAATGGTTTCCTGACGTTCTCGAAGGGCATGGAAGACTGCAGTATATCTCCGATAAAAAAAAAGAAAGAACAATGTAAAAACGAGGGAAAACTGTAAATATCTGGGCTCAACAAGTGTTGAAACTCTCAGCCCGCGAGCAACACAGTCATTATACACCACCCAGTAGCGGACTTCAGAGAGAGTCGTCACTTAGATATCTCGTGTACCTCATCTACCATGTCTTCGAGGGTATCAAGGGTACGTAGATATGCTTGCGGGACCGCGGCGTCAAGTCTAGCTCAAGGAGCAGGAACAGAGGAGCTTGTAATCTAGATCACACACCCGTTGAGGGAATGGAGCTTCGACCACCACTAGTATTGTGTGTTTGTGTTTTCATGTTGCAAGCAGTGTGGATCATGGATACCTGTCTTCACTTACCCTTCAGTTTTCTTTATTCCGTTACTAGGATAAAACAGGATTCCTCTGTTTAAATTCCGTTACTAGGATAAAACAAGATTCCTCTGTTTAAATTCCGTTACTAGGATAAAACAAGATTCCTCTGTTTAAATTCCGTTACTAGGATAAAACAAGATTCCTCTGTTTAAATTCCGTTACTAGGATAAAACAAGATTCCTCTGTTTAAATTCCGTTACTAGGA
This sequence comes from Panulirus ornatus, assembly GCF_036320965.1. Classification (NCBI taxonomy): domain Eukaryota; kingdom Metazoa; phylum Arthropoda; class Malacostraca; order Decapoda; family Palinuridae; genus Panulirus; species Panulirus ornatus. The sequence goes on from NC_092255.1 coordinate 16,732,271, forward strand.
TAAAACAAGATTCCTCTGTTTAAATTCCGTTACTAAGATAAAACAGGATTCCTCTGTTTAAATTCCGTTACTAGGATAAAACAAGATTCCTCTCTTTAAATTCCGTTACTAGGATAAAACAAGATTCCTCTGTTTAAATTCCGTTACTAAGATAAAACAGGATTCCTCTGTTTAAATTCCGTTACTAGGATAAAACAAGATTCCTGTTTAAATGCCGTAACTAGGATAAGATTCCTCTGTTTAAATTCCGTTACTAGGATAAGATTCCTCTGTTTAAATTCCGTAACTAGGATAAGATTCCTCTGTTTAAATTCCGTAACTAGGATAAGATTCCTCTGTTTAAATTCGGTGATATGAATTGACATTGCTAATTCCTTGAAGGGAAAGCTGATGAGCAGTGAAACTCTGGGTTGTCAGTGTATAACCTTAGTAGCTGTATATTGGATTTAACGGGTATTAACTGCAAAATGTCAGAATGCCAGAAACCGTATCATTCGTCAATATGTATATTTCTGCTTGTTGTTCGTTTACGTGGTCATCGGCAACTGAATAACCGGTTATTAACCCTGAAATCGTATCATTTGTGTTATACTGTTACAACAAAAAAAATGAATTGTTGGTTTTATTATCCGTTATGTATCAGTGATGCGAAGCGAGACAGTTATACGTGTGTGTGTGTGTGTGTGTGTGTGTGTTCCCTGATGGAGTCATCAGGTCGTGTATATTACGAGAGAGAGAGAGAGAGAGAGAGAGAGAGAGAGAGAGAGAGAGAGAGAGAGAGAGAGAGAGAGAATTGTTCATGGAATAAGCAGAGCTTGACGCATGAGTTGCGCGAGTGGCCTTTTCCTCCCACTCAGAGCCTTATTTTTATTTTTTTTTTTTTTTTTTTTTACATGTATGGCGCCACTCTACTTTCCAAAACACGACTAGGCTTCTGACTGGTAGTGTATGGCGTCCGCTCCTATAGGCCCTTGCCAAACCAGGCATTTGATTTGTTAGCTGTGTAAGAGGAGTTTCATTATGTGTTGGTGTTGTCGGGTAGACGTGATCTGTAGAAATACATTGGCTGCCTTGGAAGGTTGCATCATGGCTGAAGTGAGTGGTTTACTACACTCTGTGGTATCTTGAAGAAAGGTTTTGTCAGTAGGGAATATATATATATATATATATATATATATATATATATATATATATATATATATATATATATATATATATATATATATATATATTCCTATGAGTCCACGGGGAAAATGAAACACGAAAAGTTCCCAAGTGCACTTTCGTGTAACAGTCACATCATCTTGATTACGCGCAAAATTTTGATCCTTTCGAATATATATATATATATATATATATATATATATATATATATATATATATATTAATGTGTAATCAATTAAATTTCACAGTTATGGAATTGTGGTTGTTCTTGTGAATCAGTTTACGAAAAATTCAGTTTTAGAGATTCAGGAAACGTGTTCGGCCTCAGTGTTTACTCTGTAATTAGAGGATTCCGTGTGTGTACAGTACCCGGAGACGCTCCTGAGGCAAACACTTGATATGGGTTTATGTAAACAATCAAACTTGTGGTTTATTAAGGTAATTATCTATCGACAGGTTGAGGATAGATGGCTTTGGTTGGGAGGGAGCGCTGAATCCATGAATTGTAGTATTTTTTTTATTTAGACTGATTCATCTTCGGACGTAAAATAAGCTCCGGATCAAGAGAATACGAACCTTAAATATGACCCTTAAAAGGTTTGGTTAAAGGCAACACCATCTCACGTAGGGTCCTTTCGTCATATTGAAGTTTGAAATTGCGTGAAGCGTCCAATTTGATATTTCACTACACAGATTGTGAAACACGTTTACCTAAAAAGAAAAAAAAAAGTAAGGTACTGGTTGAGTGTGAATCATGCTGAGGACAGCATTGTTTGGCTTAACATCACGGAATATCGACTTGGGATCTCAGGAAGTTCCACACGTACAACTTGCCTTGTGGTCATATGATTGACGGGAGACTTGGCGAGATCAGTTATGACACGAGAGAGACCCCGGACACCGAACTGAATCGCTCTGAGAAGGTATTGGAAATATAGTTGACCTCTTCAATAGCTTACTTCTCTTGTGATGCTGGAGCGTAGAACTAACAGTGAACATAAGAACGTTATGTTTCACAAACGTATATAGTTCAGTAATTAGGAGCTGGCTACGTTAAACTCCTGTTTAGAACATTCGCTGAATAAAACGACTTCATGTCATGAAAGGGAGGGATGTGATCATTCACCGTACATTACGACGTGAGGTGAGGTAGCCATGTGATCCACGCCTTCATACCATGACTTGCCAGGTGCTCTCGAGACGTGGCGTTTTAGAAATCCGTGACTCACTGAGAAAATTGTCGTACCGGGAATCATTTATTGATTGGGAGAATGGGTATATCGCTTGCTGGATCAAATCATTATTGTAGCATACTGTTTTATTGTCTCGCAAGCAAGCGTTAGGCAACTGCTATAGCGCCAGCGGATATGTCATTCACAACCTTAGCGTACCAGGCAGATAGCCTCGCTGCTTCAGTAGCTCTCTCAAGGCCTTACTAACCTCTTACCATGTTTCCAGAATCCATGCGTCGAGTACAATCACGTCAAACTTGGTGTATTTACCTAGGGAGAAACTCGTGCGTGGGATTGTAAACCATGTTCCTGGTCGACTTGTGTGGGTATCATCTGCTGGTGTGTCCGGAGTGACGCTGTATTTCCCTCCGTCAGTTTGTTTTCTAAACGATCGACCGTTATTTGTCCGTGAAAGAAGAGGCTATAGCATTATTATTATTATTATTATTATTACTATCATTATTATTATTATCATTATTATCATTATTTATTAGTATTGTTAGGCGGTGATATAAATGTATTCGTTCAGGTATACATCAGGAATGTATATCCATGCTTAACTGTGGTATTGATTGCAATGTGTGATGAATGGAAGGCGGGAAGCAGGTCATCCCGTGTTTGGTAGAGAGACGATGAGTGAGTGGGGCTGGTACATACCGCCGACCTTAGATTAACCACACAATTCCCAGGGGTCCTTGTGGCCGACGGTGGCTCCGCCCTACGTTGGTAGGCCTAATGGTTTAGGCCAACCAGTAGTAGGCTTTGGGGGGGGGAGGGGGAATCGAGATATTTATCAAAAATTTGCTTCTGTATCGTTTTCCTTTCATGTCGTCAAGGAGGCTGCTGTGTACTGAGAAATGAGTCGTTTACCTGTCAGGGAGGTTTGTATCGTACGTTGTGAGTTGGGAGGCTGTGCTCAAACGTGTGACTCACTCACAGAGGCGGGTGGCCGGTGAGGAAAGCTTGTGTATGTGAGACACACGCGTTCGTTGGACTGCGTCGGGGACATCATGTGGACTGTATCTCACTGGGGTCCAGATGCCCATGCTATGGTTCACTTGAGTGTGTGTGTGTGTGTGTGTGTGGCTTCGGTAAAGGCGAGTTAGCCAGCGGCCTTTTTAACCCCGCGCTTTGTGCGCTGCCACCATGACAGAGAGAAAAGAAGTATTGAAAGTTTACTTAGAATGAGTGTTGCATCCGTTCATATATTGCACTGCAAATTAAGGAAACCAGGGTAGACCACAGAGAGGTCTGTGGGGCCTTGATTGTGGTGGATAGGGGTCTCTAACTAGTTCTGGTACATTTTACGTTGGCAGCTAGTGTGTGTGTGTGTGTGTGGAGGAGGTGAGGGAATTGAGCCATTCTTCTTTCGTTCCAAGCACTACATCGCGAACGTGGTAAACGGCGAACAAGCATGAAAGAGGAAATTAACCGTTTTCCGGTTGGTCAGACAGTAATAACTGCCTTCAGGGAATGGAAGAAATTCATTTCCCTGGTCGATACGTCCCCAGGAGGAAACACGCATTACGTCGGGTGACGTCATACCCCACGGGCAGGTACTTACTGGCGCAGAGAGCAATTATTTTCGACATTGTTTTTTTTTCACCATTTACTGTCTGCAGGCGCTCCAGTGTTTTGCGCCATTTCCATTTACTTTCTGCAGGCGTTCCAGCCACTGTTTCTGGCTGCTGAGTGGAGTCCTAGTAGCTATACAGCATTTTGAGGAACATAGAAGTTTTGTCGTAGTAGCTAGTGACCTCTTACTGGGGGTGTTTCTTGGCTTTAAGAGGCCTCTCGCAGAACCCGGCTCCCAGCTCATCACTGGGTCTCAGACATAAAGGTTTCCAGGATCCAATGCAGGTAAGAGGAAGGAGTGGGTGGGGAGGTACCAGGTGCCCAAGTGTCCTCACGACACAACAGCCTCTCGTCGTCTTCCTCCTCCTCCTCCTCCTCCTCGTCTTCACCCAGCACCTTCCACCTTTTGTTTTTCAAGAACCGGGCGCACTTAGGGCCCTGAGTGAGGCCGGAGGACGTGATTGCCAGTTGGAGGCGGTAAGAGAGGGGAAATATATATATTTTTTTTCCCTTGCAGGGTTTAAAAGTCTATTTTCTTGATACATATATATTTTCTTTTTTTTTCACCCTCTTTGGCGAAGCAGTGCCAAGGAAGAGTTTGAGAGCGGTTATGAACTGGGGATTCTTGACGTAGCGGAGCTTATTATGAAGAAAGGCAGCAGCAGTCCGCCTGGTGATAGGGGGCTCAAGTACTTGCTTGACCTTTGGGGAGAATAACAGTCCCGGATCCTTATTGTAGATGGCGTGGTGTATTGTGGTTGAATGCTTCGTGTGCTTATGTAAGATGGTGATGACGGAGTGAGCTATCATCAGTGTGGTGATGAATTAAGATAATATGATGTTTATTGGTTTATTGAATGAACTGCAGCTTGAAGCTGAAGGTGGTGATTAACTAACACATTAAAAGATAAACTGTGGTTAAGGGTGAATCATAACGGTGAAATTATTTGTTTCGTTTGAATTGGTATGGATGTGTTCTGGATTGGCGTTCAACATATCTAACTGTACTGACGGTTGAGGAGAGTGTGTATATGTGAACTCAGTGGTTTAGGTTTGAGAACCAATTTGACAGATGGAGTCTGTTTTTTTATCATTATTTTTGCAATAGAAGAAACGAAATTACAATACCCTCCCTAGGGACATGTAGGTAATAAGTTCTGGACTATGACCGCCTTGGGAAGTACTAGCCATTACTGCCCTAACTTAACGAATGTGGAAGTGATTCCCCGAACCATCTTAAAAACAGCAGCGCCCAGGGAAGTACTACACTCATAACTCATAAGAGTGTTGTACTAATGCCCGGAACCATATTACAACCTCTGTGTCGGTAGGTTGTAATCAGCAACGCCCCATAGGGAAGTGCTTAGCCTCGTGACTTGGAAGTGTTGAGTCGATGTCTGGAGCCATCTTCAACATCCTCTGTGTCTGTAGGTTGTAGACAGCATCCGCCCAAGTAACTCTATATCCTACCGACTCACACAAGTGTTGTTAGTGATGCACGTAACCATCTTTACACCCTCCGTGTTAGTCGCTTGTAGACATCTGCCGCCCGGGGAAGTACATGCTATCCTCGTGACTTTAAAAAGCGTGTTGAAGTGATGCCCGGAAGAATTCCAGTACTTTCTAGGGAGTGTTTGTCTTGCTTTGTCTCGGTGTAACCAGTTACCGGACTGAATTATTATGTTACTATACAGCTATCTTCTTTTTTTTTACTACATACTATACAGCTACTCTTTTTTTTTTTTATCTCATACTTTTATATTTCTGTTTCTCATCCATTTTTTCTTTATTGTATTCGTTGTCGTAGGTCTCAGACCTTGATGTTAGGGGGGTAGAAGACCTCCGACCCCATCGTAAGACATACGTTACGTAGGGTAGGGTCGAAGTGCGAGCTGAGGTGGGTAGAAGACCTTCGAAATCCTCTTATGGTGAGGTCAGGACCCCGACCGAGGTATTTAGGGTGGCGATGGTGGGTGGGGAGAGAGAGCGGGTGTGTGGAAAAGACCCCACCCCCTCCCGGAGCATTTGTGAAGCATAAGGTGGTTGCCAAGGTGTAGAGAACACCAATCACATGAGCGGTGTCCATACGGACGGGTGAGCGCGGTAATAATGTGTGGCGAGGCTGCATACTGAGCGGCCGCCGTGAAGGCCTTAGCAATGGCAGCGGCACATGTCAAGGTACAGAACCTCCTACACCCACACACACACACACACACCCACCCTCCCCCTAACCTCCAACAAACCCCCCCTAACCTCCAACAACCCCCACCCCCTTTCTCCCTCCCCTGTCATTTTCTTCACAGATAATTTTGGAACGTATAAGTACGACAGTTGTGGCTCACAGGATCAAGGCCTTGCTCACACGGGAATTTGCTCTTGTGGCTCACATGGGAATTTGCTCTTGTGGCTCACAGAAACAAGGCTTGGCTCACACGGGAATTTACTCTTGTGAATCACAGAAGCAAGGCCTAGCTCACACGGGACTTTGCTCTTGTGAATCACAGAAACAAGGCCTGGCTCACACGGGAATTTGCTCTTGTGGCTCACATGGGAATTTGCTCTTGTGGCTGGCTCACAGGAACAAGGCTTGGCTCACACGGGTATTTGCTCTTGTGGCTGGCTCACAGGAACAAGGCCTTGGTCACACGGGTATTAGCTCTTGTGGCTGGCTCACAGGAACAAGGCCTTGGTCACACGGGTATTAGCTCTTGTGGCTGGCTCACAGGAACAAGGCCTTGGTCACACGGGTATTTGCTCTTGTGGCTGGCTCACAGGAACAAGGCCTTGGTCACACGGGTATTAGCTCTTGTGGCTGGCTCACAGGAACAAGGCCTTGGTCACACGGGTATTAGCTCTTGTGGCTGGCTCACAGGAACAAGGCCTTGCTCACACGGGTATTTGCTCTTGTGGCTGGCTCACAGGAACAAGGCCTTGCTCACACGGGTATTAGCTCTTGTGGCTGGCTCACAGGAACAAGGCCTTGCTCACACGGGTATTAGCTCTTGTGGCTGGCTCACAGGAACAAGGCCTTGCTCACACGGGTATTTGCTCTTGTGGCTGGCTCACAGGAACAAGGCCTTGCTCACACGGGTATTAGCTCTTGTGGCTGGCTCACAGGAACAAGGCCTTGCTCACACGGGTATTAGCTCTTGTGGCTGGCTCACAGGAACAAGGCCTTGCTCACACGGGTATTTGCTCTTGTGGCTGGCTCACAGGAACAAGGCCTTGGTCACACGGGTATTTGCTCCTGAACACGGGAGAAATTTCCACCCCAGTATTTCGTGATTATTGAAGCCGTGGTTTACTTATTTTGTATCTTTTAAATTTTTCTTCGTTTTTTTCTTCAGGGAATTAAAGGTGTCTGGAGTCGTTTTGTGAAGGAAGTGATGTGAGCGTGGGTGGATGGGTACTGAGAATTTTCAAAAGAAGAGAAATATATAGTCGATGGTGACTTTCGAAAACATTTGAGGTCTCTCAGTGTAATAGTGTCGCCATATTTAGATAGTGTGAGAATTTTTTGAGCTAGGAAAACCTTCAACTACTCATCACTCCATCGATTCTGGAAAAAAAAAATAGGCCAATTTGCCAACGTAAATAGAGATGTAATTCCTAGTTGGTATTGATCGAGCGATTGCAGTGTGCGGATTAAATATAATGAGGAGCAGTATTAAGCATTGAAACGGTTGTTATTTTCATATGGAAAAAAAAAAGGGCTTTATCCACATTGCACTTAGCGGCTTTGCACTACATTATTGCCAGTTGTATCCAGAGACGCTCTTGTAGAGATTAATTCAAAATGTTCGGCATGCATTACCTTCAGCATTTGACCACCTCATTCATTTCACTTTAGAAAGAATTCGATATTATTGATCGTATCATCTCTCACCCTAAAATTAGATCAGAGATAATGTTAAAAAGAAAAAAAATGGGTAATAGTTTTATGAATATTAGCGGTCTGTTATGTACGTTTCGTTCAATCTCCAGCGAACGAATTTATGTAATGCGATGGGAAGACCACAGGACTGCTTTTTTTGTTATTGTTGTTGTAAAGTGGAAAGGTATGCTAGACCAACCTTATTACCCATGTTACACTAGAGAGCTAGTGTATCAAAGTCTAGTGCACCAGGCCTATATAAGCAGAGGAGAGGTTGGTATTAGACTGAACTGGGGAGGTATAAAACAACTTGAAAAGAAAATGTTACGTATTTGCAAGGTTAGTTTAGTATCCACAAGACCCGAAGGCATTTATTTTTTTTTTCCTTGTGGTAGATGGGACGGCGAAGCTCACAGAGGCTGGGGCGTCGTGGTGACGGATGGTGTACCAGTCAGGTAGGGACGTTCGGTTTTCCATGTTTGACACTGGCTTAGGTTAAGCCGGCGACCAGTGGTCGAGCCTGACTCACAAGTCTCCTGGAGTGGCCGTTGCCGAAGGGTCGGCGTCTTGCGTCCTTCCTGGAGGAGCAATTTGTCCACTTAGACCAGTGGGTCTTTCCTTCCCTTGGTAAGGACCTGGTATGTCAAGGTAGCTTGGTTGGGCAGCTCTCCTTCACGTATGCAACCTGGCTGGTCGGGTACGCCCCTGGAGGAAGCTGAAGACTTCCCAGGGGCTTTCCAGAGATGCTCCTTGGGATTTCCAGAGATGCTCCTTGGGATTTCCAGAGATGCTCCTTGGGATTTCCAGAGATGCTCCTTGGGCTTTCCAGAGATGCTCCTTAGACTTTCCAGAGATGCTCCTTGGGATTTCCAGAGATGCTCCAGGGGCTTTCCAGAGATGCTCCTTGGGCTTTCCAGAGATGCTTCAGGGGCTTTCCAGAGATGCTTCAGGGGCTTGCCAGAGATGCTCCTTGGGCTTTCCATAGATGCTCCTTGGGCTTTCCAGAGATGCTCCAGGGACTTTCCAGAGATGCTCCTTGGGCTTTCCAGAGATGCTCCAGGGACTTTCCAGAGATGCTCCTTGGGATTTCCAGAGATGCTCCTTGGGCTTTCCAGAGATGCTCCTTGGGCTTTCCAGAGATGCTCCTTGGGATTTCCAGAGATGCTCCAGGTGGCTTTCCAGAGATGCTCCTTGGCTTTCCAGAATGCTCAGTGGGCTTTCCAGAGATGCTTCATTGTTTCCAGAGATTCTCCAGGGACTTTCAAGATGCTCGGTCTTCCAGACTGCTCCATTGGACTTCAAGATGCTCAGGCTTTCCGATCTGCTCTCATTGGACTTTCCCAAAATGCTCGTCTTCCATCTCCTAATGGACTTTCAAGTATGCTGTCTACCTATCCTCTCCATCATGAACTCATATATGCGTCGTCTACCCGATCCCTCCTCATCAATGAACTTCATATATGCGTCCGTCTACCGATCCTCTCCATCAATTGAACTTCATATATGCGTCGTCTACCCGATCCTCTCCATCAATGAACTTCATATATGCGTCGTCTACCCGATCCTCTCCATCAATGAACTTCATATATGCGTCGTCTACCCGATCCTCTCCATCAATGAACTTCATATATGCGTCGTCTACCCGATCCTCTCCATCAATGAACTTCATATATGCGTCGTCTACCCGATCCTCTCCATCAATGAACTTCATATATGCGTCGTCTACCCGATCCTCTCCATCAATGAACTTCATATATGCGTCGTCTACCCGATCCTCTCCATCAATGAACTTCATATATGCGTCGTCTACCCGATCCTCTCCATCAATGGACTTCATATATGCGTCGTCTACCCGATCCTCTCCATCAATGAACTTCATATATGCGTCGTCTACCCGATCCTCTCCATCAATGAACTTCATATATGCGTCGTCTACCCGATCCTCTCCATCAATGAACTTCATATATGCGTCGTCTACCCGATCCTCTCCATCATTGAACTTCATATATGCGTCGTCTACCCGATCCTCTCCATCAATGAACTTCATATATGCGTCGTCTACCCGATCCTCTCCATCAATGAACTTCATATATGCGTCGTCTACCCGATCCTCTCCATCAATGAACTTCATATATGCGTCGTCTACCCGATCCTCTCCATCAATGAACTTCATATATGCGTCGTCTACCCGATCCTCTCCATCAATGAACTTCATATATGCGTCGTCTACCCGATCCTCTCCATCAATGAACTTCATATATGCGTCGTCTACCCGATCCTCTCCATCAATGAACTTCATATATGCGTCGTCTACCCGATCCTCTCCATCAATGAACTTCATATATGCGTCGTCTACCCGATCCTCTCCATCAATGGACTTCATATATGCGTCGTCTACCCGATCCTCTCCATCAATGAACTTCATATATGCGTCGTCTACCCGATCCTCTCCATCAATGACTTCATATATGCGTCGTCTACCCGATCCTCTCCATCAATGAACTTCATATATGCGTCGTCTACCCGATCCTCTCCATCAATGAACTTCATATATGCGTCGTCTACCCGATCCTCTCCATCAATGAACTTCATATATGCGTCGTCTACCCGATCCTCTCCATCAATGAACTTCATATATGCGTCGTCTACCCGATCCTCTCCATCAATGACTTCATATATGCGTCGTCTACCCGATCCTCTCCATCAATGACTTCATATATGCGTCGTCTACCCGATCCTCTCCATCAATGGACTTCATATATGCGTCGTCTACCCGATCCTCTCCATCAATGAACTTCATATATGCGTCGTCTACCCGATCCTCTCCATCAATGAACTTCATATATGCGTCGTCTACCCGATCCTCTCCATCAATGAACTTCATATATGCGTCGTCTACCCGATCCTCTCCATCAATGAACTTCATATATGCGTCGTCTACCCGATCCTCTCCATCAATGAACTTCATATATGCGTCGTCTACCCGATCCTCTCCATCAATGGACTTCATATATGCGTCGTCTACCCGATCCTCTCCATCAATGGACTTCATATATGCGTCGTCTACCCGATCCTCTCCATCAATGGACTTCATATATGCGTCGTCTACCCGATCCTCTCCAGTCAATGGACTTCATATATGCGTCGTCTACCCGATCCTCTCCATCAATGAACTTCATATATGCGTCGTCTACCCGATCCTCTCCATCAATGGACTTCATATATGCGTCGTCTACCCGATCCTCTCCATCAATGGACTTCATATATGCGTCGTCTACCCGATCCTCTCCATCAATGAACTTCATATATGCGTCGTCTACCCGATCCTCTCCATCAATGGACTTCATATATGCGTCGTCTACCCGATCCTCTCCATCAATGGACTTCATATATGCGTCGTCTACCCGATCCTCTCCATCAATGGACTTCATATATGCGTCGTCTACCCGATCCTCTCCATCAATGAACTTCATATATGCGTCGTCTACCCGATCCTCTCCATCAATGGACTTCATATATGCGTCGTCTGCCCGATCCTCTCCATCAATGAACTTCATGTATGCGTCGTCTACCCGATCCTCTCCATCAATGGACTTCATATATGCGTCGTCTACCCGATCCTCTCCATCAATGGACTTCATATATGCGTCGTCTACCCGATCCTCTCCATCAATGAACTTCATATATGCGTCGTCTGCCCGATCCTCTCCATCAATGGACTTCATATATGCGTCGTCTACCCGATCCTCTCCATCAATGAACTTCATATATGCGTCGTCTACCCGATCCTCTCCATCAATGAACTTCATATATGCGTCGTCTGCCCGATCCTCTCCATCAATGAACTTCATATATGCGTCGCCTACCCGATCCTCTCCATCAATGAACTTCATATATGCGTCGTCTACCCGATCCTCTCCATCAATGAGCTTCATATATGCGTCGCCTACCCGATCCTCTCCATCAATGAACTTCATATATGCGTCGTCTACCCGATCCTCTCCATCAATGAACTTCATATATGCGTCGTCTACCCGATCCTCTCCATCAATGAACTTCATATATGCGTCGCCCACCCGATCCTCTCCATCAATGGACTTCATATATGCGTCGTCTACCCGATCCTCTCCATCAATGAACTTCATATATGCGTCGTCAACCCGATCCTCTCCATCAATGGACTTCATATATGCGTCGTCTACCCGATCCTCTCCATCAATGGACTTCATATATGCGTCGTCTACCCGATCTCTCCATCAATGAACTTCATATATGCGTCGTCTGCCCGATCCTCTCCATCAATGAGCTTCATATATGCGTCGTCTACCCGATCCTCTCCATCAATGAACTTCATATATGCGTCGTCTACCCGATCCTCTCCATCAATGAACTTCATATATGCGTCGTCTACCCGATCCTCTCCATCAATGAACTTCATATATGCGTCGTCAACCCGATCCTCTCCATCAATGGACTTCATATATGCGTCGTCTACCCGATCCTCTCCATCAATGGACTTCATATATGCGTCGTCTACCCGATCCTCTCCATCAATGAACTTCATATATGCGTCGTCTACCCGATCCTCTCCATCAATGGACTTCATATATGCGTCGTCTACCCGATCCTCTCCATCAATGGACTTCATATATGCGTCGTCTACCCGATCCTCTCCATCAATGGACTTCATATATGCGTCGTCTACCCGATCCTCTCCATCAATGGACTTCATATATGCGTCGTCTACCCGATCTCTCGTTCCATGAGGGAAATTACGCTCTTCGTATCATCAAAGAGTAACGTTGGTGTGCATGAGGCTGCCAGATGAATACGGATGATCGCTGTGGACGCTCCAGTTGGCCATGGTAAAGTTGTGCAGTGTTTGATTCATCATCGGGCCTTTGTTCCTGACCTTTAAAAGACTTTCCTATCTCCGCCGCATGGACTTCCAGCATCTGTGGCTGAGGATTGCACAATAGGAATAATATATATATATATATATCGTATGGTCGCTTAGTGGGAGTAACCTATAGGTTCCAGTTATAGGAATAGCACACGACTGCATTATAGGAATAACGTATATCTTATGATCGCATGGTAAGAATGACATCATATGTCTTATGTGTATGTGACTGGTATGTTTAAATGGGAATTTCACCTCGTCAACAACAGTTCATGAAGTTTGGTGGTTCATACCTTCTTGCTTGGTCAGTCCAGGTGGAAGGCCCCCACCTTACCCTCCCTCCTTCCCGGGGCTGTCTGTGTTGGACCTGGATTCTGGTGTTTGAGGTGCGTTAGTCAAGCACTAAAGAAAAAGATGGTAGTGGATTGCGTTTAGCGTCACCTGTAGACGACTTCTCGACTCAGAGTGCTCGCACTTCGAGCCCAGACGGGTGAAGATGGATGATGTGCACTTAGGGAAGTCTTTGCACACTTAAGATTCTTACGTGACCTCCGCTTCCGTGAGGTGTCCGTAGTGTGACTCCTGGCCGATAGATGGCACCGCGTCTCTCTCTCTCTCTCTGTCTCTCTCTCTCTCTCTCTCTCTCTCTCTCTCTCTCTCTCTCTCTCTCTCTCAGTCTTCTAAACCCCCACACCGCCCGCGCGACTCGGGGCCGGGTCCAGACAAGCCTTTGCCTTCGTTGGGTCGTCGGTCGACCAAGCCTTTTGGTAGAAGCCGCTGCCTGCTGGGTCCACGTCGAGCACCACGGACGAAGATGTTTCGATTCGCCTAGTGTCTTCGAGGTAGGTCAGGGCCCTGTCCTCCAGGTGCCTTGCTCCACGAGCGAAGGCAGCGCAAAAGTTAAAAGCTTGACAACAGTTTGATGATGCCAAGGGGAGGGGAATACAACTCTTGTGTCCCGCTGGGTCGTGCAGCACCCCGTCCCTCATGTTTAGTGGTACCTTGTGCGCCACGGTACGACCCGTTTGAACACGGCGGCACGACCACTTGATGACGACGATGAGACGACCCTATGGCCTTCGAAAGGGGTCAGGTCACAGGTCACGCCGTCATGCTCAAGGACCGTAACGTCGTGGTTAAGGGATAGTCTCGTCACACCTTCGTGTGCGTGGGTCGTACCGTCGTGTTCGCGTGGGTCGTACCGTCGTGTTCGTGGGTCGCACCGTCGTGTGCGTGGGGCGTACCGTCGTGTGTTCGTGGGTGTACCGTCGTGTGTTCGTGGGTCGTACCTTCGTGTTCGTGGGTCGTACCGTCGTGTTCGTGGGTCGTACCGTCGTGTTCGTGGGTCGTACCTTCGTGCTCGTGGGTCGAACAGTCGTGTTTGTGGGTCGCACCGTCGTGTTCGTGGGTCGTACCGTCGTGTTCGTGTGGGTCGTACCGCCGTGTGCGCGTGGGTCGTACCATCGTGCTCAAGGCTCGTACCGTCATGTGCGTGGGTCGTACCTTCGTGTTCGTGGGTCGTACCGTCGTGTGCGCGTGGGTCGTACCATCGTGCTCAAGGCTCGTACCGTTGTGGTCACGGGCTGAAATTAATTCTGAATCAGTTCACCAGGGCTGACCTTTGGAGTAGTGAGGATTGTCACAACCAGCTGAGCGTAGTAAAGGTTAAATGATAATTGGTTAAAGGGGAAAAAAAAAAAAGAAGAAAAACTGACCGGTGTTATTTTTGTGTATTCGTCTACCGTAAAGCAGGCGGAAAGGTTTGGGGGTCAAAAAGGAGAGGCGGCCGTTGGCTGGGGGGTGGAGAAGCGAGCTGTCAAAATGGACGATAACCCCCCTCTCTCTCTCAATACGAGGATGTAACTCAGCGTTAGTCACTACGCGGCCCGCGCTTGTCTCCCAGCGACCCGAAGGACAAAGGAGAACAAGAATGATAAGTGAATTAGCTTGATAATAATTCAGAATCATGAGTATAGAGGAAAAAAAATGATACTCTTTATCGATCGACCGCGTTTAAAATGTCCAAATATAATTCGATTATTTCATGTGGTAAGATCCTTTTTTTTTGTACAACGATTCTACATGTAATTATTGCTACACAATCCTTGTCCCTCGATGGAAATGTTTCTGTTGCGCCACTCGGCGCTGCCTCGGCGAATTTCTAGTAAACACGGTTAAGTAACCTCATGACTGCGCCCGAGCGCAGCAGCCTCATGAGTACGAAGACTTTCAGACCTCTTAAGTATGACAACCTGACTCCATGAATACGTTCACTTGACCTTAGAGTCCCTTGACTTTAGGCATCGAACTCAAGTCCGTTGACTTTAGGCATCGAACTCAAGTCCGTTGACTTTAGGCATCGAACTCAAGTCCGTTGACTTTTGGCATCGAACTCAAGTCTGTTGACTTTAGGCATCGAACTCAAGTCCGTTGACTTTAAGCATCGAACTCAAGTCCATTGACTTTAGGCATCGAACTCAAGTCCGTTGACTTTAGGCCTCGAACTCAAGTCCGTTGACTTTAGGCATCAAACTCAAGTCCGTTGACTTTAGGCATCGAACTCAAGTCCGTTGGCTTTAGGCATCGAACTCAAGTCCGTTGACTTTAAGCATCGTTCTCAAGTCTGTTGACTTTAGGCCTCGAACTCAGTCGGTTTAGATATGATTGGCTGGCTGACAAGTGTGCCTTCAGCACCTTACAGTATGGAGGATGAGTCGATGTGAAGGACGTGTCATATGTGTAGGGTAACCCGCTGGAAGTAGGAACAGTCCTCAGGAGCTGGCGTCCGTAGTACCTGGCCGGGTGGTAGTGTGAGTGTGTGTGTGGTCAGCGTCATTATGTCTCGTGTTGAGTCACTGGTGGTGTGGGAACCGTCGGGCGAGAGTGAATTCACTTTTTTTTTGTGTGTGTGTGGCGAAGAAGTCACCTTCTTTTTTCTTTGATATATATTTAACGAATGATAGATTCTCATCCCCCATCGCTCCGTCATCGTACGATAATCCGATGTATGTAGAAAGTCGTCGGCTCAAGTGTGCAAGGAACTGGGGGTCTGTTCTTCTTCGCCGGAGGTGTGTTGCAGTGAGCGTAGCAGCAACAGCTGGATGGCCGAGGTGTTTTATTACTTAATGATCCATATTATAGGCTGTTCTTGCTCATACCTCTCAGCCTCAGCCCTGCTCCTTTTGACTTCCAGTACCCAATACACTCTACAGACACAAGGTAACGAAGGCTCTGTTTGTAGGGATGCTTGAAGTGAGAGAGGGGGTCTCGAATTTGATATTTTATTTTTTTAGGTGGATTTCGTACGGCGCTCTAAATCAAAGGTCGTTGAGCAGCGCTTTCTGAGCGAATATTTATAGATTCTGGCTCACCCAATGATGGTCCGTTAGGTATGACACAAGGTATTTTTGAAAGTCTCGCGAGTGTTATGGCAGTGCAGAGAGACTGGAGAGTAGCGAGCGGTCCAGTGGGTCAGGGATTATTCAGCCGAGGTTGAGGTGTGGTCAGGCTGCACGGGCGAATAACAAACCCAGAGACCCAGAGCAGGGAGAGCCCACCTCCCCCTCCAAGGTCACAGACCTGCAGCAGAGCCACCAAGTGGCCAGGCGCGGCGTCACATGGGTAAATAAAACAACGTTTGAAGCGGCGCGTTCACCTTCCGAATCCCAGATGTTGTGAGTTCAGATTCCGGTTTGGTTGAAGCGTTTATAGTAAACACTTTTTTTTTTTCAGGTTTTTAAGATGTCTTTACCTACTGTGCTGAAAGACGTTTTCTGTGTATGCAAACGGCATCCATCCGTTGTCATTACTCCATTCCCAGTTTTATTTGGTGGATTAGAAACCTGCAGTTTGAATTCGCCTCACCTTATCGAGTTAAAGTTTTATGTGCTCCATTTTCGAGTTTCGAAGCATTCGTGATTCAGCTGACAGTGTTCAAAATTCCAGCTTGCCATTTTTAAGCGAAAATTTCAAACTTCGTGGTCTCACTTTTTGATCCTCTCAGACCCAAATCTCCCAGTTATCAAACTTTCTTACTTCAAGCGTTTTCAAACTGTATTTTTATCTTTTTCTCGCTTTTTTAATGAAAGTATTCAAATTTTAAGATATAAGACTTTTTACTTTGAATTTTCATGCTTGCATACTTCATTCACCCAGATTCTCAAATGTTCAGGCTTAAGTCTCAAAAGGTTTTAAACTTTCAAACATCAAGCTTGAAGTTTTTCAGACATTTTTTTTTTCAAACGAATCGTTTTTGAATTTTAAGCTTGAGAATCCAACCTCGCGTTCTTTCTATTGTAATTTCTAAGACCTTAAGCTCTCAGTTTTTAAACGATTAAACTTCAGGTTCTCAGAATTAAAACTTAACACTCTTGGCAGTCATACACCCAGGACTGTGTTCAATGTGGCATTTCTCTCACACGTGTGGTTTAATGTAAAGGTTTTTGTGCCCGAGCTCCCGGTTTCCCATTGTTTAGATTCCAGGCCATCTGTGCCTGTGTTTATGCTTTCATCATTTATTTCCAGGCATTTCCTCCCTCTTCTTAGAACTTAAGCTTTCTTTCTCTCTTCAGGCTGACTGTATAAGGATGTTTTTAAACTTTCACTGTGCCAGTGTAAAACAGCGTCACCTTGCTGGAATGCCAAATGCCTCGTGTCCGGTTCCCACATCGACAGAAGTTGGATATCAAGGTTTTTTTCCGTCCCTGTTCACGGCGTTAGTGTGTGTGTGTGTGTGTGTGTTTTAAGTCCTTGAAATGTGTGGTGACATTATTACAAGCCATCGTCGTAAAAAGAAGAAGAGTACGTCTCTTGTTGACTGTTTCATCTTTAACGGTGTTTCGTGTTGTGTTCGAACGCGTGCACCGACGGAGTTTGGATAAGGACTTCCTCTTCGCAGTTCACAGAGGCTGTGTGGATTTAGTCTGTGCGGTAAAGGATTACCAAGCCTTCGTTCTATAAAAGGACTAAAGGTATTGTTATTCTGTTTCATCTCATTTCATGCTCTTGTTGCACAGTTCGACAAAGCCTAGTGTACACGGAAAATGTATAAATCTCTCTTCATTGTTGCAGCCTTTAACTGTGACAACAGAGTGCATTTCGGTGTTAACTAGGCTACCGCTATCTTGTCTAAGAATACACTTGTGGCAAGTTAAAGGAAATTTCGTGATTGTATGGCAAATTAGAGGAAATCTTGTGATATCAGTCTCTGATATTTTAGTATCTTGTACGAGACTCTGTAGGAAAACGGTTCACGAAGAGAAATTGGACATTTTTGCGTCGGACGAGATGATCTAAAATTAGCCGTGTCAAAACAGACACGGGTGAGGCGTCATTAATTGGGGGCTGGTGCTGCCACAGCCGTGTTTAATCAAGTTTCGTTTGGGATTACCAAATAAACCGGTGGCGGGTTTAATTACTTCGTTGTAATGACATTATTATCCCCAACCCTACGTGATATATGGCCTAGGAGCGTCATTACAGGCATAGTTTAAGAGGGGTTAGTGCCTATATACATGGACAGTTGATAGGATGAGTTCGAACCCTGGTGGTGATGGTAGAAAGAAAAATCGTAGCGTAGCCTACGGCGCAAGGGGTAAACTGCGTGCCATATTAACGTACTTCATTGATGTGACCTACATCTAGTGAAATGATTATTACTTTGAAGTGAACGTAATTTTGTTTAGATTTTTATTTGGCTTCATGTCTTTCCCCTTTATACTTAAGTTAGCATTTTGACAATTTCATACTAATTGAGGATTGGATTGGACTTTTATTTTATAGATAACTTTGCAAATTTTGTCAAATATTAGATATTACGATGTATGGTTAACTTTGCAAATTTTGTCAAATATTAGATATTACGATGTATGGTTAACTTTGCAAATTTTGTCAAATATTAGATATTACGATGTATGGTTAACTTTGCAAATTTTGTCAAATATTAGATATTACGATGTATGGTTAACTTTGCAAATTTTGTCAAATATTAGATATTACGGTGTATGGTTAACTATGCAAATTTTGTCAGATATTACATATTGCGGTGTTTGATCGGTATGCACAGTGTCTGAAGCTTTTAGAGTTCAACGAGGGATGGCCCCTCGTTGAACTCCGGCTGCACTTCCATGGCTAGAAGGTCTGTGGTCCTTGATCCAAGGCGTTGATTACACTGAATATATAGAACAACAGCAGTGGGGGTAGTGGTTTTGCTGTGGTGAAACTGAGAGATTCGAAAATGCTCCTCAATCGCCATGCTGGATTTCTGGTTTTGAGATTAGTATTGTGGCGTAATTTTTCCACTTGATGGTAACTGTAAGAAGACGACATCATGTGCCTGCTGGTTATGGTCGTGGGTGAGTGGTAGTACTTGTGGTTGTTGGTGTGATGACGGTTGTTACAGGTGGCAGTGGTAACGATGGTAAATTGTGGTTGGTGATTGTTGGAGATTTGTATGTTCTGTTAAGATGCGCGTTCGTATACACTTTATTCGTGTATATATTTATTTATATAATTGCGTTGATGGTGTGTGTCGGTGTTATAGTGATGGTAACGGATGTAACAATGATGACGATGATTGTGACGGTGGTAACGGTGGTAACAGTGATTAGTGGTAAGGATTTAGTGCAGCTGTGGAGGAGGGGGGAAGGTTGCAGTGGCGACGACAGCGCTGACCGGAAGAGGATGTGCGTCGGTGGTGGCGGCAGCAGCAGGTGGTGGGTGAGGGACACCTGCAATATCCAGCACACTCCCTGGGAGTGTGGGAGAGAGTCTCTCGAGGGCTGCAGCCGCCTTGTGGCCCACCTAAAGTCGATGAACACCTCTC
Organism: Panulirus ornatus; assembly: GCF_036320965.1. Classification (NCBI taxonomy): domain Eukaryota; kingdom Metazoa; phylum Arthropoda; class Malacostraca; order Decapoda; family Palinuridae; genus Panulirus; species Panulirus ornatus. The sequence continues at coordinate 16,751,842 of NC_092255.1, forward strand.
TCTCTCTCTCTCTTAGCATGTGGAGGTTCGTGAACCCAGGACGAAGCCTTGTTTGTAGGTTTCGAATGGGGTGAACGAGCGGTAGAGGTTCATGAGAGAGAGATGTGGTAGCCTAGTGGGATCTTGTGGTAGAGGTTCATGAGAGAGAGAGAGAGAGAGAGAGAGAGAGAGAGAGAGAGAGAGAGAGAGAGAGAGAGAGAGAGATGTGGTAGCCAAGTCGGACCTTGTGGTAGAGGTTCATGAGAGAGAGAGAGAGAGAGAGAGAGAGAGAGAGAGAGAGAGAGAGAGAATGTGGAGCGCTGGTCGGTAGCCTGGTAGGTACGTGTTGCGTCTCGCAGTCAGCCCTGGTCCTGGTCGAAGTTAGTACTTCGAGTCCTTCTGGTCGGTCTCGACCGACAGGCAGACACAAGTGTGTATGGCTATCCGACCAGGCAGGCATTCCACCCTTTAAGGACTGCTTCTGTCGGCCGTGACTTGAGCTTCATGTTGTGTCACAGGCTAGAGAGAAGGAGTGCGTCGTTTTGATCGCGCGTTACGTCACCGCTCTGTGTTTGTGTGTGGCTTGTGGTTAAAAGAAAGAGGAAGAAGAAATCCCTCCAGCGTCTTTGTATACCCGCCATCCAGACTTCACAGCCTGGATATTGCGGTTGTGTGATTATAATTGGGGCCCATAAAGCTAGTGTTGCCTGCTCGTGGACGCGTGGGGGTCGGCATCTGGTAGCTGCGTCATGGCCATTGGTTCTTCGCTAGGGTTGGACCTCCACTTTGATTATGAAGTCGTCAGCATTACTCTGCGCTGTGTTTTTTGTTCGTTAGCGTCACAGTTGAGCGGTCACCGATGCATTCCATGTTGTTTACGAAGTCTCTCGGCTTTCAGATATAGGTTTAAAAGGTTCGGCCTTTCGCGTATCGGTCGTAGAATAATAGCCAGCATTTTCTCTGCGCCTTCGTATGCTCGGCGTTGACTTACTTAACGGTTGTGTACGGTACTACGTCAAATATTCCGCGATTTCGATGCATCTTATCGTCTTCTACCGGGACTGCGATTATTATTGATCATGAATGAATAGTTTGAGGCTTTTAAATGACATCTCGTTAGTCCTGATTCTAAACGTTGGCTGATTTAACAGTTACGACCACATCCTTTTTTAAAAATATATATATATATATATATATATATATATATATATATATATATATATATATATATATATATATATTTCTTTTTCTTTTAAACTATTCGCCATTTCCCGCGTTAGCGAGGTAGCGTTAAGAACAGAGGACTGGGCCTTTGAGGGAATACCCTCAACTGGCCCAATTCTCTGTTCCTTCTTTTGGAAAATTAAAAAAAAAAAAAACCGAGAGGGGAGGATTTCCAGCCCCCCCCGCTCCCTCCCCTTTTAGTCGCCTTCTACGACACGCAGGGAATTCGTGGGAAGTATTCTTAATCCCCTATCCCCAGGGATATATATATATATATATATATATATATATATATATATATATATATATATATATTTTTTTTTTTTTTTTTTTTTTTTATACTTTGTCGCTGTCTCCCGCGTTTGCGAGGTAGCGCAAGGAAACAGACGAAAGAAATGGCCCAACCCCCCCCCCCCCCCCCATACACATGTACATACACACGTCCACACACGCAAATATACATACCTACACAGCTTTCCATGGTTTACCCCAGACGCTTCACATGCCTTGATTCAATCCACTGACAGCACGTCAAACCCTGTATACCACATCGCTCCAATTCACTCTATTCCTTGCCCTCCTTTCACCCTCCTGCATGTTCAGGCCCCGATCACACAAAATCTTTTTCACTCCATCTTTCCACCTCCAATTTGGTCTCCCTCTTCTCCTCGTTCCCTCCACCTCCGACACATATATCCTCTTGGTCAATCTTTCCTCACTCATTCTCTCCATGTGCCCAAACCATTTCAAAACACCCTCTTCTGCTCTCTCAACCACGCTCTTTTTATTTCCACACATCTCTCTTACCCTTACGTTACTTACTCGATCAAACCACCTCACACCACACATTGTCCTCAAACATCTCATTTCCAGCACATCCATCCTCCTGCGCACAACTCTATCCATAGCCCACGCCTCGCAACCATACAACATTGTTGGAACCACTATTCCTTCAAACATACCCATTTTTGCTTTCCGAGATAATGTTCTCGACTTCCACACATTTTTCAAGGCTCCCAAAATTTTCGCCCCCTCCCCCACCCTATGATCCACTTCCGCTTCCATGGTTCCATCCGCTGACAGATCCACTCCCAGATATCTAAAACACTTCACTTCCTCCAGTTTTTCTCCATTCATATATATATATATATATATATATATATATATATTACTCATATTCTCCGAATTCATCCTAGAATATTTTTCTCTCGTCTCTCGTCTCTCTCTCACATTAACCCTCTTCACATTTCAATTCAGGCCCGAGCCTCAACGTGGACTTTTGTCCATGACTGGAGAGCTTCCAGCGTAAGAGGAAAAAGAAAAAAAAAAAAAGTATCTTTCTCCAGAGGATATGTTGGCCAGCAGGCTATTGTTGGTGCAAGGGATAAGCGTGGACATTTCCGTTGTCCCGGAGAGCGACACAATCTCCGGGGTTCACCGTGACCCCTTCGCCAGTATATATATATATGTATATATATATATATATATATATATATATATATATATATATATATATATATATATATATATATTCTTGTGAGCCCACAGGGGAAAATGAAACACGAAAAGTTCCCAAGTGCACTTTCGTGTGATAATCACATCATCAGGGGAGACACAAGAGAGAAATATAACAGTCAGTTGATATTTCTCTCTTGTGTCTCCCCTGATGATGTGATTATTACACGAAAGTGCACTTGGGAACTTTTCATGTCTCATTTTCCCCGTGGACTCATAGGAATATCTTGATCACGCGCAAAGTTGTGATCCTCTCTCTCTCCACCTCTCTCTCTCTCTCTCTCTCTCTCTCTCTCTCTCTCTCTCTCTCTCTATATATATATATATATATATATATATATATATATATATATATATATATATATATATATAATATGTAGATAGATAGATTATTTTGTAGTTTTACCTCCGTGTTGGATGAAATTATAGGACATAGAAAATGGGGATGATCGGTACATATCGTGAATTTGTTCTCTCACGCGAATTGGATAAGAAAAAAGTAAGCTGATTGGATAAGAATGAGGCATGTTAGGTTTGTGTTAATGAAAGCGTCGTAATGTGTGTGTGTGTTTGTGTGTGTGTGTGTGTGTGTGTGATGACTGTTCGTGCATAACGGAGTTTTATTCTCTTGTTGCCTCATCTTTTAACCTTATGTTTAATGCAGTACGAAATATTATACCCGTGTTTCCCCCGTGTCTTAACCGGGTACCCAGTATGTGTGTGTGTATGTGTGTGTGTGTGTGTGTGTGTGTGTTTACTTTCGTGAGGCCCCAGTCTCGCGTGTGTGTTTTGGATAACAATTAGTCGTGGATTGCTTTACTGATGTGTCTTTGTGGAGTGGTTGGTGGGGCTGGCCGTGGTGTCTTTGTGGAGTGGTTGGTGTTGCTGGCCGTGGTGCTGGTTGCTGGCAACAGATGGTATATAGCCGTAATCTTGGCGTCCAGCCTCAAGGTTAGGTTACTGTGCTCAGCCCTCTGCACACACACACACACACACACACACACACACACACACACACACACACACACACTGTCGCTCTCATCACACCACCGTTGGAGTGAGTGCTGTTGGGCCGTGAGAAGGAAGGCTGGCTCTTCCTTTCGAACCACGGTCGAGGGCTGGAGGTCAGGGAGGGGTCTCAGCGGACCCTGGGAACTAGTGTCTGACCTGGATCTTGGCCAGGCTGTAAAGGGAATGTTATTATTACATCATGAACTAGTGTATGGAAGGGGTGGTGGATGGCATGGGGGCCCCCGAAAACATGGGCTTGTGAGACGTGTTTGAGGGGACCGTGAGGACCTGGGATGCTCCCTGTGTCTTACTGTGATGGGAGGGAGAGTGATGTGAACTCCTCATATTTGCACGGTGGAGTCGAAGTGGCGTTCCCAGCACGGACAGAGAGACTCTCCTCCCTGCCGCTTGTTGTCCGGGTTGAGCCTCGTCGTAACCCCACAGTCCCGTCACTCGACTTGCTTGTTCATGTGTGAGAATGGGGGACTTGTAATCCATGTAGAGTTGTCTGTATTGGTTTTTTTTTTTCCTTTGAAATGTGGGCCTTACCTTATCCTACATAACCTAACCAAACCTAACCTAACGTAACCAAACCTAACCTAACCTAACCTAACCTAACTTAACCAAAGCTCACTTTACCTGACCTTACTCAACTCAACCTTACCTTACATTTACCTTACCGTAATTTATCTTCCATATACCGTACCTTACTTTACCTGGCGTTGCCTTACCTTACATATACCTTACCTTACATATACTGTACTGTACCTTAGTGATGTGTATAATACTATCTTCATCTCTTGATGTATTTTTTTCGTGTCTTGATGTCATTGGTCTGTCATTGTCAACCGTAGTTAATATTCATTCATGTATTTTCTTCTTTATTATTATTGTTATTATTAATGTTGACATGTGAACCGAGAGCTTTATTGTGGTTGCTGAGGTGGTTGTGTTGTGGTTGTGTTGCAGGTGCGGACGTTCGAGAGCGATGGGGGAGGCGACCTCACGTACGCCGCCCTGGCCGACGGCGTCTTCCTCTACGACGTCATGGAACACATGTAAGTCACTCAGCCGGCTAACCGGCACCTCCTCCTCCTCCTCCTCCAGGCCACCTACTTGTCCCACAGTATGTGATGTTGGTCGCGAGTTCATTACAGTGGTTCTCGTGGAGCCTTGGGGGAATGGCGAGTCTTTCTTGCCTACCATTATTCTTCACGTACGTTTGTGTTATGTTTATATGTGTGTGTGTAAACATAGCTCAGACGACGAGGTCTTTTAAACGGGTCTCTGGAATGGTCGCCATGCCTTACATATAAATAACTTTTTTGGGTTTATATAGAGTTACACTGGTACACAGATCCCCCAAAGCTCCAAGCGAGGTGGTCTGGCCTTAACCTTACATATAAAGTAATAGTTGCAGTCCTCTTAAAAGCAGTAGAAGAAAGGAATAGCAAAGTCAAGGCCCTTCTCTCCCCCAACCCTCATCCACTCCCTCCGGCAGCACGTACATAAAAATGCCTTGCAGGAGTAATAAGCCTGGAGGAAATTATACGAATTATGGTGCCATAAGGTCGACTGAACATGAATATGTCATGGATCCCGTCATCAGCGACGTGCATTTCTCCACTTTTTGTTACAGACAACACTAAGAATAAACCTGACCCCCCAGCCTCTCGACTTACCATGTCTGGATTATTATTCCTGATGTTGAAGAGCGAAGAGAGTATTTCTTTCTTGCCCTCTTCAAAGCAGGCACACGGCTTAATCAGCGTTGGTATGTTAACCGCATCATGACCCAAGGAGAGATCGGTGTCTGAGAAGGTACCCTAATGTACCGCTAAGTTCTGATGGTTGGCTCAGTGATTCGTTCTGTACCAGAGAGGGACAAGTGAGACTCAAGCCTGATTTTGGATGATAGTAAGAGTGCCGCTGCTGCTGTGCGCAGCGTTTTCTGGGAGCTTATTCCACGCATCAGTAACGCCGTTGGGAAAGAAGTATTCTATACAGTCCAGATAACTCGGGACTCGCGTGTTTGTATTGTAATGGCAACTCCCTCACTTTCGGCGTTCGGGTCCGAGCCAGGGTTCAGAAGCAGAATGTTTACATGTAGGCCAAGGGAGTCAGGGGATTATATATATATATATATATATATATATATATATATATATATATATATATATATATATATATAATGTGTGTGTGTGTGAGTGTTAGAAAAGGATGTTTACGGTTTTGGGTTTGCTCTGAGTGTCAGAAGGTGGTAAGGGTTGGGGCGCCTGTGTGTGTGTGTGTGTGTGTGTGTGTGTGTGGCGAGTATTGAGTAACCTCCCCCTCTGGAGGTGGTGGTTGTCTCAGACGGTAGTAATTGGTGCATGGGAATGATGACGGCAGGGCCCGCCCTCACCTGCCCACCTGGGTGCGACTTTCACCCTCGGCGTGGGAGTGGGAGGGGGGGGGGAGGAGGAAGGGACCCCTGTCGGCGTCTGGCGCCACCAAGGGAAGTAGGGGCAGTGCTCCTTGTGGCTTACCACTATCACCACTATCACCAGTATCGCCACTAACTCCTCCATCATTCTGTGAGAATCATGTTCCCTCTTACACCCACTTTGCCCCCAGCGTATCAGGACCTCCTGTCGGACGGGTGACCCACGTCGAGTGCTGTGAGGGGTGAGGGGTGAGTGGTGAGGTGTGAGTGGTGAGTGGTGAGGGGAGAGTGGTGAGGTGTGAGTGGTGAGGGGTGAGTGGTGAGGGGTGAGTGGTGAGGTGTGAGGGGTGAGGTGAGGGGTGAGTGGTGAGGGGTGAGGTGTGAGTGGTGAGGGGTGAGTGGTGAGGGGTGAGTGGTGAGGGGTGAGTGGTGAGTGGTGAGGTGGTGAGTGGTGAGGGGTGAGTGGTGAGGGGTGAGTGGTGAGGTGTGAGGGGTGAGTGGTGAGGGGTGAGTGGTGAGGGGTGAGGGGTGGGTTGTGAGGGGTGAGTGGTGAGGGGTGAGGTGTTGAGCGAGTGTCTCCAGGTCTCGGCTAAGGCTTTGCCGCAAGTGTAGATGGGCTGATCGGACTGACTGAGTGGATGGAGATGGGCTTCCAGTGGTATCTTAAGAAATGGTTGACCATGGGTGTGTGTGTCTATGCAGGACACAGAGAGAGAGAGAGAGAGAGAGAGAGAGAGAGAGAGAGAGAGAGAGAGAGAGAGTCATGAATATAAGGTGTATAATGACAGGAAAGATGGGTCAAGGAATGCGGCCCCTGCGAATGTAAAACTCTCCCTCCATACAGTGCAAACATGTTATTACACACACACACTCTCTCTCTCTCTCTCTCTCTCTCTCTCTCTCTCTCTCTCTCTCTCTCTCTCTCTCTCTCTCTCTCATCTCCTTGTACGAAAACACACTTTTTTTTGAGGAAAGATGTAAAAGAAGTACGTTTATAGCATAGGAGTACTGAGTGATTTAGGGGGGGAAAAAAAAAAGAGGTGTTGTTAATGTGAATGTGTTCGTGTGGTAGGAGAGGACGTTCAAGAGATCGAGCAGTGGGGTTGGGGGGCGCTGCACCCTCTCCTCCTCCTCCTCTCACCAGTGTAGCACCACTACTCCCCTCCACCACAAGTATGAGGTTCAGTTGCTCGTCTCTCTCGGTCCATTTGTGGACTTCGAGCGCGTCACGGTCAGGAGATGCACGCACACGCCCCCCTCACAGTAACATGGGTGTAAACAATCTACTTTCTACGCACTGCACCATTCATAAAGGCCTTCCCCACTCAACCCACCCACCCACGTAACCTCACCCCACCTCATCCCGCCACCACTCCCCACAACTCACTCACACACAGGTTCTTGGTGTTGCGATGTCTCTCATGAACCCTCATGTTGAGGCTCACTTCGTAGCCCTGGGTATTCATTAACCCACCACCCGAATGTGATAGCTTTTGTCTCATTCTTTTTTTTTCTCAGCTCTACGGTCTTGTCTTCATTCCCAGTGGGGAGTTCTCATACAGGCAGGCCCTTATTCGTCACACCCTCAGGAGTCCTCTCTCCTGCTGGTATTCACTACACCTTCAGGAGTTCTCGTTAATAGGTTTTACCCACTGGATCCTCTCTGGCGCACTCACTAAACCTTCAGTAGTCCTCATCTTAACACCTCACCACCAGTGTTCCCTCATGAAGGCGTTCACCATCGTCTTGAGTAACCTACTGTAAGCTCTTCCCATTCTTCTTCAGGAGTTCCCATAGAACTTTCGCATGCATCTTCAGGAGATCCCCATACAGGTTCTCACGTGCCTTCTTCAGGAGTTCCCCAACCACTTTCACATGCTTCTTCAGTTCTCCATACAGGCTCTCCCACGTGCCTTCTTCAGGAGTTCCCCAACCACTTTCACATGCTTCTTCAGTTCTCCATACAGGCTCTCCCACTTGCCTTCTTCAGGAGTTTCCCGTAGAGGCTCTCACGTGCATCTCCAGGAGTTAGTTCCTCTCTCATGCCTTCTTCAGGAGATGCTCCAGTACTGGCTCGTACAAGCCTTCTTCAGGAGTTCCCCTTACAGGCTCTCACGTGCATCTCCAGGAGTTAGTTCCTCTCTCCTGCCTTCTTCAGGAGATGCTCCATACTGGCTCGTACAAGCCTACTTCAGGAGCCCCTCATACGAGGCCGTACGTACGTGTGCCTGTTCAGATCCCCTCCTTGAAGAATGCCCTCTTCATGCTCCCGGAAGCCTCCTCTTCTTCCACGGAGTTGCAGAGCACCGGGAGCAGTTCGGGAGGCCGACCACCTATCCTGCTGGAGGAGGTAGGGGTCACTTACCTTGTCTGTGAGAGAGAGAGAGAGAGAGAGAGAGAGAGAGAGAGAGAGAGAGAGAGAGAGAGAGAGAGAGAGTATGGATGATGGGTGTTGGGGAGGTGACTCCGATAAGTGGAAGTGGTAGAGGAAGTGGTAGGGGAAGAGGGAGTGGGGCATTCGAAACAAAAGGTCATGGAGCCCTTTAAGGGAAGGTAGGTACTGACGCTAGTTAGACTTGGGGGTTATAGATGTATAGAGAGTTGAAGAGGAGTGTAATAGAGAGTTGAAGAGGAGTGTATATACAGACGAGGGATCATAGATGTATAGAGAGTTGAAGAGGAGTGTATATACAGACGAGGGATCATAGATGTATAGAGAGTTGAAGAGGAGTGTATATACAGACGAGGGATCATAGATGTATAGGGAGTTGAAGAGGAGTGTATATACAGACGAGGGATCATAGATGTATAGAGAGTTGAAGAGGAGTGTATATACAGACGAGGGATCATAGATGTATAGGGAGTTGAAGAGGAGTGTATATACAGACTCGCTTGGTTAAGAGGGATCATATTGTGTGTCTAACCGGGTTGTAGAAGGCGTAGTTTGCGCACTGAGTATTTGAAACGCGCTTGATTTGAGGCAGTCGTACGCAGAGTTGTGGTTTTTTTTTTTAAAAAGGCTTGGCGTTGTCCTGAGAACAGTGATGTGGTAGAGCTTCAGACACTGGGCGTAGGTAGCGATGGGCTACATAGCTCGGCAAACCCCCTTCTGCGTGAGGGACGGCGCTTTGGAGACGAGGAGGGCGTGATCTCTCTCTCTCTCTCTCTCTCTCTCTCTCTCTCTCTCTCTCTCTCACCCCGCTGCCGTTCCCCGAGGAAGGTGAGGTGTGGGGTCTGGACAGGATGTGGCCATGGTTGCTGACGAGGACCCAAGTTAGAGAGGGGATATAAGGGACATGATGAGGCGTTCATGGTCCGGCGAGAGAACGAAGTGTTTGGGGAGGGACGCGACCTGGATTTTCGATGGAGAATGCGAATCCAGATTCCGAAAATCACACTGGATAGGGTTGGGCGGTAGGAGGCGGAAGGCAGAGGTGGGGCGAAGGTTGGAGAGCGAATGTGGGTTCTCTTCTCAGCTCCGATGCTTCCTGAGAAGGTGAGGGAAAGTGGCTCGTTCTCGGTGGCCACCGCTACCTACGGTTTGAGGGAAGGGTGGAGGTGGTACCAGTGAGGGTGAGGGAGGGAAGTTGAGGGAGGGAGGAACAAGGACCAGGTGTGGCTGGCCTTTGTTGTAGTGAAGGTGGTGGTGGGTGGGTGGTAGACCGTGGAGGTTGCCATGGTGACGCTCCCTCTCCCCCCTAAGTCATCACCAACACTTGCTTCACCATGTTGGTGGGGGACAGTCGGTGACTTCGTAAACACACAGCCTACACTTGTTGTTACTGGTGGACCGTGATTGGTGCCTTATCATTAGGACACTGTTCATTGTACTTCTGGAGAGGGAAGGAGACTTGCTAAAAATTTATTGTCAGTCACTGCAGATGTGAGTATAGTCATCCTTACCATATATATATAAATATATATATATATATATATATATATATATATATATATATATATATATATATATATATATGCGAACAAAGTGCATATGAACGCGCACCTTCATAGAACATACAAGCCAACGGCCAGGATCGAACCCGGGACCCCTTTGCAACAGGCGGGAATGCTACCGCTAGGCTATGATCGCCCCTAATAGGTACAGTTAGCTTCGGTAAAATGCTGTCATATGTTCTGTGACGGTGCGCGTTCCTATGCACTTTGTTCGTATTCATATACCTCCGCGGTAGACAGTTAGGTTCGGTAAAATGCTATCTGCTGGATGTGTGAGCCTAATGGGAAATGACCGGTGTAGACCCCGTTGCTCACCAACGTGAGACGAAGGGTATTCGAGTACATAGTGTTCGAATAGTCATTTCCCTACAGGAGCGATCATAGCCTACGGTAGCGCTCCCGCCTGTTGCACAGGGGTCCCGGGTTCGATCCTGGATGTTGGAGGTTTGTGCGATATATATATATATATATATATATATATATATATATATATATATATGTATATGTATATATATATATATATATATATATATATATATATATATATATATATATATATATATATATATTCTTTTTTCAATTTTCTAAAAGAAGGAACAGAGAAGGGGGCCAGGTGAAGATATTCCGTCAAAGGCCCGGTCCTCTGTTCTTAATGTTACCTCGCTAACGCGGGAAATGGCGAATAGTATGAAAGAAAAGAATATATATATATATATATATATATATGTGTGTGTGTGTGTGTGTGTGTGTGTGTGTGTGTGTGTGTGTTGGACCCTTATCAAACGCCTTGTTCATGAAACTCGGTGAACATCTGAACAGGAGAAGTCATGGGGGGGAATCATCCTACCTCCCCTCACAGCCCGGTTGGCTGCTAGCTGGCTGGCTGGCTGGCTGGGTTGTTGAGGTAGGGCATCGGTCGGCCAAGCTGTGGGAAGCCGCAGCCCGCAGGCAGGCCCTACACACACACACACACACACACACACACACACACACACACACACACACACACATATATATATATATATATATATATATATATATATATATATATATATATATATATATATTATCCCTGGGGATAGGGGAGAAAGAATACTTCCCACGTATTCCCTGCGTGTCGTAGAAGGCGACTAAAAGGGAAGGGAGCGGGGGGCTGGAAATCCTCCCCTCTCGTTTTTTTTTAATTTTCCAAAAGAAGGAACAGAGAAGGGGGCCAGGTGAGGATATTCCCTCAAAGGCCCAGTCCTCTGTTCTTAACGCTACCTCGCTATCGCGGGAAATGGCGAATAGTATGAAAAAAAAAAAAAAAAATATATATATATATATATATATATATATATATATATATATATATATATATATATATATATATATCTGATATCAATAAAGATGTATATACTCTCTTAATCAGGCTGGTCCTCAGATGTGGAGGGAGTGTGACAGTCACGTAACTTTTAGTTACATGGTAATGTGCGAAGCAACGTCTCTTGAGGGGCATGGCCTCCAGCCACCCAGCCAGCCTACCTGCCTCCTCCTCCTCCGCCACCCTCACACCCTCTGTAGCCCCGGGTGGTGTGTGTGTGTGTGTGTGTGTGTGTATGTGTGTGTGTGTGTGTGCCTTCGTGAACCAGTTTAATCGTAGGATTTATATATGTATGATGGCATACACTGGTCAGCCAGACTTTTGTCCTAAGAAACAGAGTTAGAGAAAACACCCGAAAATACGGGACCAGAAGTCGACACACACACACACACACACACACGAGCCTCAGTCGAATCACAGCCAGCCCAGCTGTTCATCGGAAATGAATCACGGCCAGCCCAGCTGTTCATCCTCCACATGAATGGGCGGCAGTCAGTACTTGTGGGCCACCGGGAGCAATGTGTGTGCCCCTCTGTCCGCCCCACGCCCGTCTCCCTCCTCCACTGTGGCCCCCTAACCCCCGTCTCCTTCCGTCTCTCCGTCCGTCCGTCAGTCCGTCCGCCCGTCCGTCAGTCCGTCCGTCAGTCCGTCCGTCCGTCCGTTCGTCTCCGTCCTCCATTGCCCCAAATCCCCGCCCCCTTCCGTCTCTCCGTCCCTCCGTCCGTCCGTCTCCCTCCTCCACTGTCCCAAACCCTCGTCCCCTTCTGTCTCTCCGTCCCTCCGTCCCTCTGTCTCCATCCTCCACTGTCCCAACCCCCCCCCCCCCCGTCCGTCTCTCCGTCCCTCTGTCTCCATCCTCCACTGTCCCAACCCCCCCCCCCCGTCCGTCTCTCCGTCCGTCCGTCTCCCTCCTCCACTGCCCCAAACCCCTCGTCCCCGTCCGTCTCTCCGTCCGTCCGTCCGTCTCCGTTATTGATGTTTCTTAGATTGGCCTCCCCCGCCCACTACCTCTCCCCCAGAACTACAGTGTTGTTCCGCATCCCCCCCCCACGCACGCTCCACTGATGGGGGAGGGGGGGAGGTCCTCCACATGCATCCTTCCCCGTCTAGTCTTTATCCACCGTCCAGAACCAGCAGTCTTATTCTCCGTCTAAAACCAGTCTTATCCTCCGTCTAAAACCGGTCTTCTCATCCGTCTAAAACCAGTCTTTATTCTCCGTCTAAAACCAGTCTTTATCCTCCGTCTAAAACCAGTCTTTATCCTCCGTCTAAAACCAGTCTTTATCCTCCGTCTAAAACCAGTCTTTATCCTCCGTCTAAAACCAGTCTTCTCATCCGTCTAAAACCAGTCTTTATTCTCCGTCTAAAACCAGTCTTTATTCTCCGTCTAAAACCAGTCTTTATCCTCCGTCTAAAACCAGTCTTTTTCTCCGTCTAAAACCAGTCTATTCTCCGTCTAAAACCAGTCTTTATCCTCCGTCTAAAACCAGTCTTTTTCTCCGTCTAAAACCAGCCTATTCTCCGTCTAGAACCAGTCTTCTCATCCGTCTAAAACCAGTCTTTATCCTCCGTCCAAAACCAGCGATGTACCATGCACCAACTCGGGTAATCATGCGATATCTTGTGCATGATGGTTTTTGAGTACGGTCTTTGTGGATTCTGTAGACAGAGGACTGAGTGTGTATCGTGTCTGGTCCTCAGTAGACAGAGGACTGAGTGTAGGTGTCGCGTCTGGTCCTCAGTAGACAGAGGACTGAGTGTAGGTGTCGTGTCTGGTCCTCAGTAGACAGAGGACTGAGTGTAGGTGTCGTGTCCTCAGTAGACAGAGGACTGAGTGTAGGTGTCGTGTCTGGTCCTCAGTAGACAGAGGACTGAGTGTAGGTGTCGTGTCTGGTCTTCAGTAGACAGAGGACTGAGTGTGTAGGTGTCGTGTCTGGTCCTCAGTAGACAGAGGACTGAGTGTGTAGGTGTCGTGTCTGGTCCTCAGTAGACAGAGGACTGAGTGTGTCGGTGTGTCGCGTCTGGTCGTGTTGATGAAGCAGGTGGGAAGGCATTTGGTGTAAGGGGTCGGCCCCCAGCAGCGTCGTCGGGTGTTGTGGACGAGACGCAGGCAGGTTGTTTATGAAACCTGTTCCTCCCGTGTCCAGCGTCTGTGAGGGCGTGGCACCAGGAGCCACACGCGCGTTGAGCCAGGAGCCCAGCGTCCAGGATCATAGCCCGTGTCTCACTATGTAAAGGCGTGGGGGAAGTTGGTGTGCTTTGGACCGTGTTGGTCCTCACGCAAGGTATGATGTTTCGTTGATATTTCACTGGTTTTCGTCGTTGATATTTCACTGTTTTTCGTCGTTGATATTTAACCGTTTGTCTTCGGTGATATTTGTGGTGAGACGTGGGAGATAGACCGCTTGAAGGATGGGTACAAGAGAAGGGGGATGGTGTGTGTGTGTGTGTGTGTGTGTGTGTGTGTGTTTATTTTGAGGACAGGAGCGAGCAGGTTTCTTCGTGTTGAGCTTCGCCAGGTCTGAGCATCGCCAGGTCTGTTGTGGTTGGCCAGGGTCAATCATCGCTAGACCGGGGGACCTCACCTCACCTGCCACCCCTGGTCTCCAGCGTTCGGTGGGGGAGGAGGCAGAGGCAGGTAGGGTGTGAGGGGGTAGGTTAGGTTAGGTTAGGTGAGGACGTTCGCTGGCACAACTCACTCACCCTCTCACCTCGTACCCCGGCGACTGTGTTAAGCGATTATCCCGCCATAGGCGACGCTGTAGCAGCAGCAGTAGAGCAGAGAGAGAGAGAGAGAGAGAGAGAGAGAGAGAGAGAGAGAGAGAGAGAGAGAGAGAGGCTGGCTGGCTGGCTGGCATCCATCCGTTAACTTGGATCTGATTTGTGGCGTCCCTCCCGAGGGGCGTGTCGTCATTAAGGGTTCAGTGTCCTGGACGGCGGCAGCGACATATTTTCTTCTCTTTTTTTTCCTTTTTATTAAGGAAGGGCGGAGGAGTCTGCTTGGCGAGGCCGTCGGACGGAGACGACTAGATAGATAGATAGATAGATAGATAGATAGATAGATGGGAAGGTATAAGGTCATTGACCACAAGAATACGACGACCCCTCCCTCCCCCTGTCACACTACTCAAAGGGTCGTTACACTCGGGACTCAAAGGCGGGTCGTTCGTGTGGGTCGTTCGTGTGTGTCTTCGCTTGTCGCCGTGATTGAGCGAAGCGGAGGTAGAGGCTGGGGCTGTGTGCGATCACACACACACACACACGCACATGTTGGCGTGGCTCTGTGTTCATTGGCCATCGATTTGTGCTGTGTGAAGCCAGAGGGAAAATTAGTGTGTTGGATGTCGTGGGATTGGTAATATGTGGCGTACCTTGTGTGTGTGTGTGTGTGTGTGTGTGTGTGTGTGTCACTTTGAGATTGTATTATTGGCTATCTGTACGCGTATATTTACGGTGGGATGAGGGAGAGTGATTAAGGGGGGTAAGGGTCACTTGGCGTGGCTTGACTAGACAGAGGAGACAGTGCTTGGTCTGGAAAGATTGGTGTTGGACGGCGGGAATCAAGTGTGATGTTGGGATTTGAACAACTCTGTCAAGTGTTGGCACCTGATGGAGGTGGATTGTCTCCACGAAACATTGTCGTGCCACTTGTATAGGAAAAATTACATGGTGAATTGTATGAACTACTGAAGTGCGATTTCACCTTCATATATATATATATATATATATATATATATATATATATATATATATATATATATATTGGAAAGGATCACAATTTTGCGAGTGATTATTACACGAAAATGCACTTGGCAACTTATCGTGTTTCAATTTCCCCGTGGACTCATAGGAATATATATATATATATATATATATATATATATATATATATATATATATATATATATATATATATATATATAAACTCGTTCGTCTTTATATAAATTAGTATTATTATTATTATTTTTGTTATTATTTTTTATTATCGTATGTCTATCCGTCTCCATGTAAATATTTTACATATTTTTCGTTCATGTGACCCAATTTTTTTTTCTTTTTTGAGTCAGGCGAGATGCTGTCCGACCAATCTGTATTTTTCGTCTTGTTCCTTGTGTGTGACCTTTCCTCCTCATGAGAAAGTTCTGTGACCTTTCTCCATGTAATAGACTCGCTGACCTTTCTCCAACGTCACTGAAACTCTGTGACCTTCCTCTCTTTTTTTTTTTGAAGTAGACTGTGTGACTTTGTGATATTTCCTTTCCAGGTAAACTTTGTATCCTTTGGTCTAAACGTGATAGACTGTCATCTTTTTTTTTTATATAACTGATAGATTCTGTGACCTTTTTTCCTTAACGTAATAGACTGTGACCTTTCTATGGCTCTTGGGCTTTGTGATAGACTGTGGCCTTTCTATGGCTCTTAGGCTTTGTGATAGACTGTGGCCTTTCTTTGGCTCTTAGGCGTTGTGATAGACTGTGGCCTTTTTCCTCTACGTCATAGACTTTTGACCTTCAATGTACAAGTGTGTGTGTGTGTGTGTGTGTGTGTGTGTGTGTGTGTGTGTGTGACCTGTCTCCTCTACGTAGCAGACTGTGGACTTTCCTCTATGCCTGATAGACTTTGTGACCTTTGACCTAGTCTGTGTGTGACCTTTCTCTTCCTTGTGATGAGAATCCTCCTGACCTTCTCCCATCCCCCTTCCCCTTCCCCCATGACAAAGTCCATGCGACCTTTTCTACCCGTGTTTCTCAATTGTGTGCCTTTGCTGACCTTCACGTTATACCCAGGTCCGTCAGGCGGTGTGTGTACATTGCCGACCTTCGTGTGTGTGTGTGTGTGTGTGTGTGTGTGTATTTCTCATCCATATGTGTATATTCCTCGTGGAATGGTGAGCAGTATTTTGCTCGACTCTCTTGTCTTTCTCACTCTATGATGGCCCTCCCTTACACTCCCTCTCTCTCTCTCTCTCTCTCTCTCTCTCTCTCTCTCTCTCTCTCTCTCTCTCTCTCTCTCTCTCGTCTCTGGCATAACCCTCATTTTTTCGTCTCGTGTTTCTCATGCATTTCCCGAGGCATGACCCTCATTTCTCTTTCCTCTCTCTCTCTCTCTCTCTCTCTCTCTCTCTCTCTCTCTCTCTCTCTCTCTCTCTCTCTCTCTCTCTCTCTCTCATGCATAGCCCTCGTGTCTCTTTCGTCTCTCTCATGCATAGCCCTTCATCTCCCTCATCTCTCTCATACATATCCCTCGTCCTCATTCGTATGTGCCTCGTACCTCACAAGTGTAATCTGTCTGCTTGTTAGCTCGTTCCTCATGTTACAAGTCTTGAGTCTTCACCTCATGTTTATCGGTCTTGAGTCTTTCCCTCATGTTTATCAGTCTTGAGTCTTTCCCTCATGTTTATCGGTCTTGAGTCTTTACCTCATGTTTATCGGTCTTGAGCCTTCACCTCATGTTTATCGGTCTTGAGTCTTCACCTCATGTTTATCGGTCTTGAGTCTTTACCTCATGTTTATCGGTCTTGAGTCTTTACCTCATGTTTATCGGTCTTGGAGTCTTTACCTCATGTTTATCGGTCTTGAGTCTTCACCTCATGTTTATCGGTCTTGAGTCTTCACCTCATGTTTATCGGTCTTGAGTCTTCACCTCATGTTTATCGGTCTTGAGTCTTCACCTCATGTTTATCGGTCTTGGAGTCTTTACCTCATGTTTATCGGTCTTGAGTCTTCACCTCATGTTTATCGGTCTTGAGTCTTCACCTCATGTTTATCGGTCTTGAGTCTTCACCTCATGTTTATCGGTCTTGAGTCTTCACCTCATGTTTATCGGTCTTGAGTCTTTACCTCATGTTTATCGGTCTTGAGTCTTCACCTCATGTTTATCGGTCTTGAGTCTTCACCTCATGTTTATCGGTCTTGAGTCTTCACCTCATGTTTATCGGTCTTGAGTCTTCACCTCATGTTTATCGGTCTTGAGTCTTTACCTCATGTTTATCGGTCTTGAGTCTTCACCTCATGTTTATCGGTCTTGGAGTCTTTACCTCATGTTTATCGGTCTTGAGTCTTCACCTCATGTTTATCGGTCTTGAGTCTTCACCTCATGTTTATCGGTCTTGAGTCCTTACCTCATGTTTATCGGTCTTGAGTCTTCACCTCATGTTTATCGGTCTTGGAGTCTTCACCTCATGTTTATCGGTCTTGAGTCTTCACCTCATGTTTATCGGTCTTGAGTCTTTACCTCATGTTTATCGGTCGTCCCCCACTGTCACCTGTCTTTGTCTCGTGGTTTTGAAAGAGACGGTTGAGTGGACAGCGTGAGCCGTTGACGGTAGCACGGGCCGTTGAGTGGACAGCGTGAGCCGTTGACGGTAGTGCGAGCCGTTGAGTGGACAGCGTGAGCCGTTGACGGTAGCAAGGGCCGTTGAGTGGACAGCGTGAGCCGTTGACGGTAGTGCGAGCCGTTGAGTGGATGGCGTGAGCCGTTGAGTGGACGGCGTGAGCCGTTGACGGTAGTGCGAGCCGTTGAGTGGATGGCGTGAGCCGTTGAGTGGACGGCGTGAGCCGTTGACGGTAGTGCGAGCCGTTGAGTGGATGGCGTGAGCCGTTGAGTGGACGGCGTGAGCCGTTGACGGTAGTGCGAGCCGTTGAGTGGATGGCGTGAGCCGTTGAGTGGATGGCGTGAGCCGTTGACGGTAGTGCGGGCCGTTGAGTGGATGGCGTGAGCCGTTGAGTGGACGGCGTGAGCCGTTGACGGAAGTGCGGGCCGTTGAGTGGACGGTGTGAGCTGTTGAGTGGATGGTGTGAGCCGTTGACGGTAGTGCGAGCCGTTGAGTGGATGGCGTGAGCCGTTGACGGTAGTGCGAGCCGTTGAGTGGATGGCGTGAGCCGTTGACGGTAGCACGGGCCTTTGAGTGGACAGCGTGAGCCGTTGACGGAAGTGCGGGCCGTTGAGTGGACAGCGTGAGCCGTTGACGGAAGTGCGGGCCGTTGAGTGGACGGTGTGAGCTGTTGAGTGGATGGTGTGCGCCGTTGACGGAAGTGCGGGCCGTTGAGTGGACAGCGTGAGCTGTTGACGGTAGTGCGAGCCGTTGAGTGGATGGCGTGAGCCGTTGACGGTAGTGCGAGCCGTTGAGTGGATGGCGTGAGCCGTTGACGGTAGTGCGAGCCGTTGAGTGGATGGCGTGAGCCGTTGACGGTAGCACGGGCCTTTGAGTGGACAGCGTGAGCCGTTGACGGAAGTGCGGGCCGTTGAGTGGACAGCGTGAGCCGTTGACGGAAGTGCGGGCCGTTGAGTGGACGGTGTGAGCCGTTGAGTGGATGGCGTGAGCCGTTGACGGAAGTGCGGGCCGTTGAGTGGACGGTGTGAGCCGTTGAGTGGATGGTGTGAGCCGTTGACGGAAGTGCGGGCCGTTGAGTGGACAGCATGAGCTGTTGAGTGGATGGCGTGAGCCGTTGACGGTAGTGCGAGCCGTTGAGTGGACGGCGTGAGCCGTTGACGGAAGTGCGGGCCGTTGAGTGGACGGCATGAGCTGTTGAGTGGACGGCGTGAGCCGTTGACGGTAGTGCGAGCCGTGGAGTGGACGGTGTGAGCCGTTGACGGTAGTGCGAGCCGTTGAGTGGACGGCGTGAGCCGTTGATTATGACGGGAACCGTTGGTTGGCGCGAACCATTGCACATGCGCCATGTCCGCAGAAGGAGGGAGCGTGGGCTGGTGGCTGGGTTTGGGGAGGAGAGGGGGATGTGTGTCAGACAGGTGAGGGAGGAGGAGGAGGTGGGGCGTGCAGCGGCTTCCGGCGGAAACTGGAATTGTTGTCATTAATAATTATTATGGCCGCTGGGGATGCTGGAACGGAGCAGACTGCCTGTGACTCAGGATTACTGGAAACCTGGCTCATTCCAGGCAGGTCTTCCAGGAAATGTCGAGGTTGGGGGGGCTGGCTAAGGGTAATTTGATTTCTTTTTTTTTTTACGTGGCACGATGGTCGGTGTTCTTGTTGTGTGTGTGTGTGTGTGTGTGTATAACAGGGTAGACGCGTTGGATAAGGAGATAGAATTCCTTTTTTTTTCTTCCATATTCGCCATATATTATTTTTTTTCCCCCTTTTTTTTCTTTCTCGTGTTGGACGTCAGGAACTGGGGAAGAAATGACCCCATCGGCTCTCATCCACTCTCTCTGGTTGTCATGTATGTATTGCAACGAGACCAGAGACCGAACACACACCCCTCCCACAACCCCTCCCGAGACCAGAGACCGAACACACACCCCCACAACCCCTCCCACAACCCCCCACAACCCCTCCCGAGACCAGAGACCGAACCCACCCCCACAACCCCTTCCACCTCCTCATCCAGGCTACCACAGACACTGTTCGCGGTGTGTATAAAGCAGTGCTCAGAAACGTCGGGGAGGAGGGAAGGGGAATGGGGAGAGACAAGATGAATAACCCTCTTCATTCATTGATAGGACACTTCATTCATTCTTCCTTCATCCCTCCTCGAAACGTCTCGGGACTCCGTCATCATTGGACATATCACTTCCCTCAATCTAGCTAGCTCTGACTTCATCATGTCTACCTACGTGTTATACAGAGTTAGGGCAGTCGTATGATTATCATGTCTACTTACGTGTTATACAGATTTAGGGCAGTCGTATGATTATCATGTCTACTTACGTGTTATACAGCGTTAGGGCAGTCGTATGATTATCATGTCTACCTACGTGTTATACAGAGTTAGGGCAGTCGTATGATTATCATGTCTACTTACGTGTTATACAGCGTTAGGGCAGTCGTATGATTATCATGTCTACCTACGTGTTATACAGAGTTAGGGCAGTCGTATGATTATCATGTCTACCTACGTGTTATACAGAGTTAGGGCTGTCGTATGATTATCATGTCTACTTCCGTGTTATACAGAGTTAGGGCTGTCGTATGATTATCATGTCTACTTACGTGTTATACAGAGTATGATTATCATTATGCAGTAGGTACACCGATGAATGATGATGATGTCATTCAGATTTCTCGAGGTTTCACACAGAAAACGGGGAAATCGATCAACAGATGACTAATGCTCTATTGAGGGACCAGCAGGGCAAGGCTGTGAGGGTCGTGAGTAAGAACAGCCTTGTGGATCGTATCTCAAGTGGGTCTCACCAAAGGAAGCCTGCCACTGCTGCTGATTGTAGCGCAGCCTTGTTGTTGCTTGCCCCCATATGAGTGGTCCAAGTGTTATATATATATATATATATATATATATATATATATATATATATATATATATATATATATATATATATATATATATGCACTCAGAGAGAGAGAGAGAGAGAGAGAGAGAGAGAGAGAGAGAGAGAGAGAGAGAGAGAGGTGCATGGACTGCACCTGCTGGGAAGCGGTGCGGGTGATTGGGAGGTGTACAAAAGGAAGCGGCAGGAGGTCAAGGAAGGAATGCGTGTGATTAGGAGGTGTACAAAAGGTAGCAAGCAGGAAGTCGTGTGAAAGGGACTGTGAGATTGAAAAAAAAAGAGAGAAAAAGAGGGGGGGGGGTGGAGGACAGATGAGAGACATGGGGGTGACCAAATGTGGGTGAATTTCAGGGAGAAGTTATATTGGAAGGAGGTGAATAATGCGAGGAAAACAGATGAGAACACCAGTGAAAGGGAGCAGACTTGGGAGATGGTAAAAAGAGAGATGGCCGTAAGAAGATGAGAAGGATTTTATAGCGAGACTGATGGATGCAGGAGGAAGTGTATGGTGAAGGGGGAGGTGGGAGGGGTAGAAAGGGGAGGGGCAGACATGTGAGTCACATCCGGGGGGGGGGAGGGAGGAGGGGGGTGTGGGGTCAAGCAGCTGATGTCCCCGGTCTGACCTTAATGTTAGCCAGTGTATCTCTCTCTCTCTCTCTCTCTCTCTCTCTCTCTCTCTCTCTCTCTCTCTCTCTCTCTCTCTCTCTATATATATATATATATATATATATATATATATATATATATATATATATATTCTTTCTTTCTTTCGTACTATTCGCCATTTCCCGCATTAGCGAGGTAGCGTTATCAACAGAGGACTGGGCCTTAGAGGGAATATCCTCACCTGGCCCCCTTCTCTGTTCCTTCTTTTGGAAAATTAAAAAAAAAACGAGAGGGGAGGATTTCCAGCCACCCGCTCCCTTCCCTTTTAGTCGCCTTCTACGACACGCAGGGAATACGTGGGAAGTATTCTTTCTCCCCTATCCCCAGGGATAATATATATATATATATATATATATATATATATATATATATATATATATATATATTGGAGAGATAGAGAGAGGAGGAGCGAGTGGCAGGGTGGTAATTACTGGCAGTATAATGAAGGTCCAGTGGCAAATAAGCTCATCAGAAACCTTCATGGTCGGGATAATGACTTGTATTAAGAGGCCAGTGGAAGGAGGGAGGAGTGAGCGCCACGGTCCCCGCCACGACGCCTGGGGGCCAAATGGAAGCAAGAGAGCAGGCTAAGGGCGGTGGTGACTGTGAGTTAAGGGCAGGGTAAGGGTCAGTTAATAAGGTCAGGGTCAAAGGCGTGGGAAGTAAACCCCCTCTCATATACAGACGTGGGATTCGTCCTTTTGAGTTCAGGTTGCTGCGCCGCCCGGGTTGTGACCCGCCGTCTCTGGGTGGCGTGGGGAGATGGGCGGATGTAGGGTGTTGGTGGTGGAAGAAAGGAAATTGAGGGGTACCGTTCCTCCTCCTGGTGGTGTCTGGGGGCTTATCTCTCTCCCTCCTCCTCCTCCTCCTGTAACGTGGTGTCGGGGGCTTATCTCTCTCCCTCCTCCTCCTCTAACTTGGTGTCGGGGGCTTATCTCTCTCCCTCCTCCTCCTCCTCCTCGTCCTCCTCCTGTAACGTGGTGTCGGGGGCTTATCTCTCTCCCTCCTCCTCCTCCTCCTGTAACGTGGTGTCGGGGGCTTATCTCTCTCCCTCCTCCTCCTCCTCCTCCTGTAACGTGGTGTCGGGGGCTTATCTCTCTCCCTCCTCCTCCTCCTCCTCCTGTAACGTGGTGTAGGGGGCTTATCTCTCTCCCTCCTCCTCCTCCTCCTCCTCCTCCTCCTCCTCGTCTAACCTGGTCGTGGGGCCGTCGGTCTGCGATAGCAAGGAAGGAGGTTCCTCCTCAATGAAGACTCGATCTGCCCGGCTGTGTATTTTCGATGCATGCGGGTCGGTGTACCACGTAACTCCGCCACTCTGTAACCCTCCTCACACACACACACACACACACACACACACACACACCCACACACACCATCCCCGGATCTTCGCACCCGTAGAAGGGGTGGTTGGGTTGGGGGGCGGAGAGAAAAGAGAGAGGACTTAGCCGAGCCTGTCAGTTCGAACTCTACACGTCTAGCGTGTAACTCTACACTTTGCGGCCTCGCCGAAACTCTACACCACACCGCTAGAGTCGCCGTTCCCCCAGGCGGCGTGGGAGAAAAAGAAAAAAAGGAAAAAAAATAAAAGATGGAATGTTTCAGTCGTGTGTTACCTGTGCCTGACCATTGAATACGCGTTGGGACTTCGTCGGAACAGGAGGTCAAGAGGCTGCCTTTTTAAGTCTGTGCGTTGCTTGATGGCAGCGGGTGGTGGTGGGTGGGTGAGGTGGACGGTGGTCTGTAGCTGTCTGTATAGGCCGTGGGGCGTGGATGGCAGTGACTTGACTGATGTTAAGGCGAGAGTATAACAGATTTCGTTATTGTGTGTGTGTGTGTGTGTGTGTGTGTGTGATGTGTTTAACGCCAGCTTCAAGAGGGCGTGGCTGTAGGGTTCGACTTTTTACTCACCCTGGCCACAGCAGGTCATGACGTGGAGGAGGAGGTGGAGGTTTGGCTCTGCTTGGTCGTCCTCTGTGGTCAGCCAGGGTTGTTGGTGTTGGTGGTCGCCCGCCACACATCCGCCCGCCTCCCTCCCGCGTAGGCCTCTTGGTTCTGTGTAACTTCGCCACCTGGGCGGGTCGAATTTGTTGGTAAGTCTTGGTAATGTTTGTGTGCGAGATTATTATTTTTGTTTGCTCGTTTTCTTTTCCGGAATGATTCATTGTGTTTTTTTTTAAATAATTGTTTGGTTTAATGCGATTGGATCCATTGATTGGATATATGTGTGGCTGGTTACACACGGTCTCTCTCTCTCTCTCTCTCTCTCTCTCTCTCTCTCTCATTTGTTCGCCGTTTCCCGCGCTAGTATGGTAGCGCCAGGAACAGACGAAGGAAGGTCGCATTTGCCCAAATCATCTGTTCTTTAAGCTGTCATATGCAGTGCAACGAAAATAACAGCTCTCTCCGTCCATAACCACAGACCATTTCATGGCTTTTCCCCTCCCCTCTCCCCCGGCCGCATCATATCCCCCGCTTCAGTCCATTGCCAACACGTCGACTCCTGTGTATCACATCGTTCCAGTTCACTCTATCCCGCGCACGTCTTTCACCCTCCTGCACGCTCCGTACCCTCCCCGACCTTTCGATATCCACTCCAACCACTTTTATTCTCATACTAGATGTGTGCGTGTGTATGTGTGTGTGTGTGTGTGTGTGTGTGTGTGTGTGTGTGTGTGTGTGTGTGTGTGTGTGTGTATTTGAGTCTTACGTTGGAGTGCTGTCCTTGTCGCTGTAGTAATCTGTAGCGCCACGGTGACCTCCTGTGGGCTCAGCGATGGTGTGCCAAGATTAATTCTCGTCCGGGAGCGGTGGTCGAGTCAAATAGCCTCGTTGCTCATTGATCATATATGGTGGTGGTGATACTAAGAGAGCGCAGAGAGAGAGAGAGAGTCACGAAGGATTATATTACAGTGGCGCTATGACGGTCGGGTCGTTGGTTTAATGGAGGAGGGGTCGAATTAGCTATAAGGTTTTTAATACAGGGTTTTATATTGTTTGGTTTATTATAGCACATTCTTCAGGTAAAGCCGATTGTACACACACACACACACACACACACACACACACACACACACACACACACACACACATAGCCCAACCAGGTCACACACACACACACACACACACACACACACACACACACACACACACACACACACACACACACACATAGCCCAACCAGGTCACACACACACACACACACACACACACACACACACACACACACACACACACATAGCTCAACCAAGTCACACACACACACACACATAGCTCAATCAGGTCACACACACACACACACACACACACACACACACACACACACACACACACGCACACACACACACACACTGGAATTAACGGGCCTCCTTTGTGTGGTGCTTAGTGTTACTGACCATGAGTCAGCACGGGCCAAGGCCCCGGGTCGAATCCGTATGGGTTCGAATCCTCGGGTTAGGGGAGTGAGGTAGATGGCATTCGGCCGCCTGCACTGCACCCTAGTGTTCATCTTCCCTTTGGGGACTGGTCGAGTGGTGGGTGTGACCTGGCTGGGCTGTGTGTGTGTGTGGGTGTGTGTGTGTGTGTGGGGTGTGTGTGTGTGTGTGTGACCTGGTTGAGCTATGTGTGTGTGTGTGTGTGTGTGTGTGTGTGTGCATAGAGACCTAGGCGTCAAAGACATGGATCATATTATACAAGGATAAGAGGCGGGGCGAACGCGTGTGCAAAATAATCTCTCTCTCTCTCTCTCTCTCTCTCTCTCTCTCTCTCTCTCTCTCTCTCTCTCTCTCTCTCTCTCTCTCCTCCGTAACACACACACACACACACACACACACACACACACACACACACACACGGGGACACACGCCCACGTCAGAAGACATAAGTAACATCTGGTCGACTGGGGCCACACCAACGTATTGTTTTGGTGTTTTGAGGGGCTAGAGAGAGAGAGAAAAAAAAAAACACACAGGGCCCAGAAAATCCACGTTGAGCTGGTCAGATTAGTAATGATTATAATTATGATAATAGTGTTAATGATATGTAATTAGGTCCCCCTCCCCATTTCTTGTAATTAGTTTTCAAGGCCATTTCTGATAACCTTGAATTCAGACGGGGGAAATCCATTTATCTTCCGTTTACTGTTAAAAGGCGGCCGTTGATGGAGGAACACCCGTTGAACTCACCCCCTTTCCCCCATGCCGTTCATGACCGTATGACGTCAGCTGACGTCATACGGTTAGCCCGTGTTTTGGAGCAGGTATGGTGGTTCATCGGCCAGTTTGGGGAGAGCAGGCGTGTGGCGCGTACCGTCAGGTGGCGTGCCCGCGCCTCGTGTGTGTGTGTGTGTGTGTGTGTGTGTGCACCGTCAGGTGGCGTGCCCGCTCCTCGTGTGTGTGTGTGTGTAGCGTACCGTCATGGTGTAGCGCGGTGGTCCTTGTGTGCGCGGCGCGCCGTCCGTCAGTTGGCGCGATGCACCGTGCGCGGTGTGCGACGGACCGCCAACCTGGCGTGGCGTACCGTCCCCCCCTGTGTGTAAATGCGACGGTACCATCCATTGGCGGGCGTGACGTAGCGCCGGGGGGTTGCGCGCGCGCGCGGGCGACGTATCGCCGGGGGGGTTGCGCGCGCAGGCGACGTAGCGCATCAGGGAGCATAGCGCACGACGCTAACTCAAGGGCTTTGGCAGTGAAGCCTGACTAATGGTAATTACCATTAGTCAAGTGCTTTCCAGATCTCTCCTATAGCCAGGCACGCTCGCTCACCCCTCTCCACCATTACCATCTCCAACACTCTTCTCCACCACCATTGTCTCCCCACCAACAGACAGTCCTCTTCACCACCATTATCTCCCCACCAGCAGTCCTCTCCACCACCATTATCTCCCCACCAGCGGTCCTCTCCACCACCATTATCTCCCCACCAGCAGTCCTCTCCACCACCATTATCTCCCCACCAGCAGTCCTCTCCACCACCATTATCTCCCCACCAGCGGTCCTCTCCACCACCATTGTCTCCCCACCAACAGTCCTCTCCACCACCATTGTCTCCCCACCAGCAGTCCTCTCCACCACCATTATCTCCCCACCAACAGTCCTCTCCACCACCATTGTCTCCCCACCAACAGTCCTCTCCACCACCATTATCTCCTCACCAACAGTCCTCTCCACCACCATTATCTCCTCACCAACAGTCCTCTCCACCACCATTATCTCCCCACCAGCGGTCCTCTCCACCACCATTATCTCCCCACCAGCGGTCCTCTCCACCACCATTATCTCCCCACCAGCAGTCCTCTCCACCACCATTATCTCCCCACCAGCAGTCCTCTCCACCACCATTATCTCCCCACCAGCGGTCCTCTCCACCACCATTATCTCCTCACCAACAGTCCTCTCCACCACCATTATCTCCCCACCAGCAGTCCTCTCCACCACCATTATCTCCCCACCAGCAGTCCTCTCCATCACCATTATCTCCCCACCAGCGGTCCTCTCCACCACCCTTATCTCCCCACCAGCAGTCCTCTCCACCACCATTATCTCCCCACCGACAGTCCTCTCCACCACCAGTATCTCTCCACCAACAGTCCTCCCCACCACCATTGTCTCCCCACCAACAGTCCTCTCCATCACCATTATCTCCCCACCAACAGTCCTCTCCACCACCATAATGGCTGGCGGTTCTCTCGTCACCATTATCTCTACCACAGTCTTCGCCACCAGAGCCTTCTCCACCATCGTCTCCAACAGTCCACCTCCACCATCATCTACAGTCGATCTGGTGTCTCCCTTCATCTGCATTATCTATTCCGGTCGACCCTTATCTATCCCTACATCTCTATCCCCCATGGCCATGCCTATCCTTCAGCACGACGCATTGCACTATCCTTAATAGCCATATCTATTTCACACTGCTAGTGTTACCACTATCCTAAGGAGCCAAGTCTATCCCTCACTAGCCCTTGTTGCTAGCGCTGCTTCTATCCTAAGGGCAAGGCTTATCCCTCAGTATGAGCTGTTCTATTATCATCCCAGGGACCGTACCTATCCCACACTGCGGCCAGCCATACACACTATCCTCCGTAGCCATACCTATCCCAGCCAGTCACTAGTACCACTATTCCCCGTACGACCTATCCCAATGGGGACGTGCGTATATCATCAGACTTGCATCTAGCCAATACCCCACCAACCCTACCTCCTCCTCCTCCTCCTCCTCCTCCTCCTCCTCCTCCTCCTCTCCTCCTCCTCCTCCTCCTCCTCCTCGTTCCCCCTAGTCACCCCGACCCCACCTCCTCCTCCACCTCCTCGTCTCTCTCTCTCTCTCTCTCTCTCTCTCTCTCTCTCTCTCTCTCTCTCTCTCTCTCTCTCTCTCTCTCTCTCTCTCCCAGAGGCACGTTCCTCATTTCCCCTCTCTCATATTGGACATCGCCAATAATTTAATTTACATTTTGATTGAGGTGGAAAAATATATATATATTAATATGAGGGAGAGACGAAGACCAGCGCCCTCTGGCCACTCCTGGTGATGCTGGTGGTGATGGTGTGAGGGAGGGAGGGAGGAGGGTCGATGTGTTGGTGTGAGGGAGGGAGGGAGGAGGGTCGATGTGTTGGTGTGAGGGAGGGAGGGAGGAGGGTCGATGTGTTGGTGTGGAACTCGACCAGCCTGCTCAGAGGAGGTAGAAGACCTCCCAAACCATCGTAAGGTATACGTAAGGTAAGGTAAGGTCCCAGACCCCAGGTGTTGGGGGTAGAAGACCTCCCAAACCATCGTAAGGTATACGTAAGGTAAGGTCCCAGACCCAGCTGTGTTGGGGTAGAAGACCTCCCAAACCATCGTAAGGTATACGTAAGGTAAGGTAAGGTCCCAGACCCAGCTGTGTGCGGGTAGAAGAACTCCCAAACCATCGTAAGGTAAGGTAAGGTCCTAGCCCCCAGCCGTTGGGGTAGATGACCTCCCAAACCATCGTAAGGTATACGTAAGGTAAGGTAAGGTCCCAGACCCAGCTGTGGGGGTAGAAGACCTCCCAAACCATCGTAAGGTATACGTAAGGTAAGGTAAGGTCCCAGACCCCAGCTGTGTGGGGGTAGAAGACCTCCCAAACCATCGTAAGGTATACGTAAGGTAAGGTAAGGTCCCAGACCCAGCTGTGTTGGGGGTAGAAGACCTCCCAAACCATCGTAAGGTATACGTAAGGTAAGGTAAGGTCCCAGACCCAGCTGTGTTGGGGGTAGAAGACCTCCCAAACCATCGTAAGGTATACGTAAGGTAAGGTAAGGTCCCAGACCCAGCTGTGTGGGGGTAGAAGACCTCCCAAACCATCGTAAGGTATACGTAAGGTAAGGTAAGGTTGGGTAAGGACAGGTGCCAGCCTTACGATGATTAGCAATTCATTCATGATTTTGTTCTTTGGAGGAAGTGATGACATCTTGAGAGCAGAGGCAAGATAGTGTTACAGGAAGAAACGTAACAAAGGGACGTAAGAGGTGATTAAGGTCGGTAATCGCACTCTCACTAGTGGAAGCGGTGTTATGGATCGTAAGGATGTCTTCATTACACTTAAAGACGGTGATTATACGCTCTATTGTCCTCAGGTATTCTCGTCCAGGCAGTTTGGTTTAGCTGCTTCTTCCCTCCATCCATCCTGTGAGGTGCTACGGTCTTCGAGGTCGAACTTGAGATGCTACGGTCCCCGAGGTCGAACTTGAGGTGGTACGATCTCCGAGTTCGAACTTGAGGTGGTACGATCTCCGAGTTCGAACTTGAGGTGGTACGATCTCCGAGGTCGAACTTGAGATGCTACGGTCCTCGAGGTCGAACTTGAGGTGCTACGGTCCTCGAGTTCGAACTTGAGGTGGTACGATCTCCGAGGTCGAACTGGAGGTGCTACGGTCCTCGAGTTCGAACTTGAGGTGGTACGATCTCCGAGGTCGAACTGGAGGTGCTACGGTCCCCGAGGTCGAACTTGAGGTGCCACGGTCCCCGAGGTCGAACTGGAGGTGCTACGGTCCCCGAGGTCGAACTGGAGGTGCTACGGTCCCCGAGGTCGAACTTGAGGTGGTATGATCTCTGAGGTCGAACTTGAGGTGGTACGATCTCCGAGGTCGAACTTGAGAGAGACTACTGAATCAGGTTCGGGCAGGCGGGCAGAGCCGATCAAAGTGTCTGAATATCAGATGAACTCGGGTATGGAATATTCAGTCAACTCGGGTATGGAATATTCAGTCAACTCGGGTATGGAATATTCAGTCAACTCGGGTATGGAATATTCAGTCAACTCGGGTATGGAATATTCAGTCAACTCGGGTATGGAATATTCAGTCAACTCGGGTATGGAATATTCAGTCAGCTCGGGTAGAGAATATTCAGTCAACTCGGGTATGGAATATTCAGTCAACTCGGGTATGGAATATTCAGTCAACTCGTATGGAATATTCAGTCAACTCGGGTATGGAATATTCAGTCAACTCGGGTATGGACTACTCAGTCAACTCGGGTATGGAATATTCAGTCAACTCGGGTATGGAATATTCAGTCAACTCGGGTATGGAATATTCAGTCAACTCGGGTATGGAATATTCAGTCAACTCGGGTATGGAATATTCAGTCAACTCGGGTATGGAATATAGTCAACTCGGGTATGGAATATTCAGTCAACTCGGGTATGGAATATAGTCAACTCGGATATGGAATATTCAGTCAACTCGGGTATGGAATATTCAGTCAGCTCGGGTATGGAATATTCAGTCAGCTCGGGTATGTAATACTCAGTCAACCCGGGTATGGAATATTCAGTCAGCTCGGGTAGAGAATATTCAGTCAACTCGGGTATGGAATATTCAGTCATCTCGGGTATGGAATATTCAGTCATCTCGGGTATGTATTGTGGGTTGGTGGTATTACCATGTGGTCAGGTATCCGTGTTTTGATATTTTTCTCCCTTGTCAGAAATGTGGTATTGGGTTACTTTTGTGGATAGGTATCGATGCTTTATGGTATGGTGGTGGAGTTTTTTTTTTGTGTGTGTCATAGGGTGTGGTATGGTAATGTTTAGTGTGGTAGGGTGTGGTGTGGTAGAGGGGTGTGGTATGGTAGGGTTTAGTATGTTGTGGTATGTCAGGGAATAGTGTGGTGTGGTGTGGTAGTGTGTGGTATGGTAAGGTTTAGTATGGTGTGGTATGGTAGGGTGTAGTATGTTGTGGTATGTCAGGGAATAGTGTGGTGTGGTGTGGTAGAGTGTGTGGTATGGTAGGGGATAGTGTGGTGTGGTAGAGTGTGTGGTATGGTAGGGGATAGTGTGGTGTGGTAGAGTGTGATGTATGGTAGGGTTTAGTATGGTGTGGTATGTCAGGGAATAGTGTGGTGTGGTGTGGTAGAGTGTGTGGTATGGTAGGGTTTAGTATGGTGTGGTATGTTAGGGAATAGCGTGGTGTGGTGTGGTAGAGTGTGTGGTATGGTAGGGTTTAGTATGGTGTGGTATGTTAGGGAATAGTGTGGTGTGGTGTGGTAGAGTGTGTGGTATGGTAGGGTTTAGTATGGTGTGGTATGTTAGGGAATAGCGTGGTGTGGTGTGGTAGAGTGTGTGGTATGGTCGGGTTTAGTATGGTGTGGTATGTTAGGGAATAGTGTGGTGTGGTAGAGTGTGTGGTATGGTAGGGTTTTGTATGGTGTGGTTTAGTGTGGTAGGGTGTGGTATGGGAGTGAGTGGGTGGGGTGATATGGTATGGTGTTGTATGGTAGAAGTTGGTGTATGGTAGGGTTTAATATGGTGTGGTGTAGTGTGGTAGGGTGTGGTATGGTAGGATATAGCATGGTATGTTAGAACAGGCCATTGGTCGTGATTCGTTTGGGTGGGTGAGTGGGGTATATGTTGTGGTATGTTGATTGTGCTCCAGTGATGTACTTTGGAGTTGACGCTCGCGCGGGGGGATCTAGCTTCCTCGATCCGTCTTTCGCCTCACTACACACACACACACACACACACACACACACACACACACACACACACATACACACACACACACACACACACACACACACACACACACACACACACATATACATACACACACACACACACACACACACACACACACACACACACACACACACACACACACACACGCACCATCCTTCCCCCAAGCCTTCAGTCCTTACCTGCGCCCTCCCACGTCAACCATTCTCTCTCTCTCTCTCTCTCTCTCTCTCTCTCTCTCTCTCTCTCTCTCTCTCTCTCTCTCTCTCTCTCTCCTCACCAGCGTCCAGACACGCAGTTGCATCTGGACATCTTTGAATGAATTGATTAAACACGGTCAAGACCCGGGTGGGGGAAACGTGCGTCGATGAAGTTCGCCAGCGAGTCGGACATACGACTGGTGAAAGGCGAGGTTTTGGAAAAAAAAGAAAAAAAAAAGAAAAAAACTTAGCTTGGCTTCCAGCATCCGGATACACCCTCTCTAGGGAGAGAGGAGAGGAGAAGGGCGGGAAGGGGGTTAGTAGAAAGGAGTTAATTAATGAAGTCCTTTGAGAGCGGGAGGGGGGGGCTGTGAGACGGACTGCCTTGGAGGTGACAGCTGAGGACGTCTGCTTCTCCTCCTCCTCCACCTACACCTCCTCCTCCTCCTCCTCCTCCTCCTCCTCCTCCTCCTCCTCCTCCTCCTCCTCCTACACCTCCTCCTCCTCCTCCTCCTCCTCCTCCTCCTACACCTCCTCCTCCTCCTCTCGCACACAGCCTGGTTGATGAAGGTCTCCTCCTCTTCGTGCATTTGGGCTTCGCTCGGGGTGGAGGTTGAGTGTTGTTGATGAATCTCTGGAGACGGATGTCACGAAATAACTGAGGTCAGGATGTTCCTTTAGCGCCATGCAGACCCCCCCCCCTTGCCTTAATGGCACCATCTCGTCGTAGGGAAGTAGGTAGATAGGTGTGTAGGTAAGTAGGTAGGTGGGTAAGTAGGTAGGTAGGTAGGTAATTAGGTAGATACGTACGTAGTAATATAAGTAAGTAGATAGTTACGTAGGTAAGTAAGTAGGTAGGTAGGTAGGTAAGTAGGTAGATACGTAGGTAGGTAGGTAGGTAGGTAAGTAGGTAGGTAGGTAGGTGGGTAAGTAGGTAGGTAGGTAAGTAGGTAGGTACGTAGGTAAGTAGGAAGGTAGTTACGTAGGTAAGTCGGTAGGTAGGTAGGTAAGTAGGTAGGTACGTAGGTAAGTAGTAAGGTAAGTAGGTAGGTAGTTACGTAGGTCAGTCGGTAGGTAGGTAGGTAAGTAGGTAGGTAGGCAGGTAAGTACACGCCTTCGTGTCGCGGTGGAGGTGATGTGGGTCGTGTCGTTCATGCCGTCCTGGTCGACAACCAGGGTCGTGGTGGTGGGTAGTGTCGTGTCGTCTTGGGGAGATGACACACGTTACGTAGGTAACGTCACACATACAGGAGAGGCTACTTTGATTCCTTCCTTCCTTCCTTCCTTCCTTCCTTCCTTCCTTCCCTCCTTCCTTCCTTCCTTCCTTCCTTTCTTCCTTCCTTCCTTCCTTCCTTCCTTCCTTCCTTCCTTCCTTCCCTCCTCCCTCCCTTCCTTCCTTCCTTCCTTCCTAGCTCCCTCCCTCCCTCCCTCCCTTCCATGTTTGCATTATAACGTCAGCCTTTGCTTCCTCTTCCCTTCCTTCTCTCCCTCTTTAATCCCTCGCTCCTCTCTCTCTCTCTCTCTCTCTCTCTCTCTCTCTCTCTCTCTCTCTCTCTCTCTCTCTCTCTCTCTTTTCCTTCCTTTCTTCCTCCCTTCCTTCCTTTCTTTCTTCCTTCCATCCTTCCTTCCCTCCTCCCTCCCTCCCTTCCTTCCTTCCTTCCTTCCTTCCTTCCTTCCTAGCTCCCTCCCTCCCTCCCTCCCTTCCATGTTTGCATTATAACGTCAGCCTTTGCTTCGTCTTCCCTCCCTTCTCTCCCTCTTTAATCCCTCGCTCCTCTCTCTCTCTCTCTCTCTCTCTCTCTCTCTCTCTCTCTCTCTCTCTCTCTCTCTCTCTCCCCTCTGTCTTTAGGCTCACTCATCCCCCTCGTCCAGTTCGGTCGTGTCTCCATCTATATAGATTAAGGAATTTGGGGTATTGTCCTCCAGCAGATAACCTGGTCATAGACCATCAGGTCTTGTGTTATCTTGGCTTTCCCATGTACTGCCATGAGGGTATACTATTACTGTCCTCCAGCAGATAACCTGGTCATAGACCATCAGGTCTTGTGTTATCTGGCTTTCCCATGTACTGCCATGAGGGTATACTATTACTGTCCTCCAGCAGATAACCTGGTCATAGACCATCAGGTCTTGTGTTATCTTGGCTTTCCCATGTACTGCCATGAGGGTATACTATTACTGTCCTCCAGCAGATAACCTGGTCATAGACCATCAGCTCTTGTGTTATCTTGGCTTTCCCATGTAGTGCCGGGAGCTCCCTTCCGTCGCTTCATATCCTGAGCATTGCCTTTCCTCTTTCCCTCCCTCCCTCCCCTTGCAATAACCAACCTCTTTCAATCCTCCCTCTTTTTCCCGCTGCCTCCCTCACCACTTTACCCCCTCACGCACACGCGGCCCTCAGCTCTCCCGCGTACTCACACGGGCTCCACTATAGCAATTTTTTTTACGTTGTAGTTAAATGCTGATGGTGTGTCAGGGAATAAAGATAAAAGATTAAAAAAGAAGAAGAAGAAAGGAATGATAATAGCTGGGTAATAGCTTGGTGTAATGGCATGGTTTTATCAGCTGTGGTGAACATGTCACACGACGCTTTTTAACACGTCGATGGCTTGGGTTAGGTGGTGGTGCGGTGGAGGTGGTAGAGGAGGGGAGTGAGGCTGGTGGACCTCTGCTTCGTGGCTGGCTGGTTGGCTGGCCTGCATCTTCAGGTTGTTCGATGCTGTGTTCGGTGTTCGGTGCCTCTTATTTAGCATGGTAGGTAAATCTGGCCTCCGATTTGTCACTTGGCGCCTCCTATCATCTCACGGGACCTCGACCGAAGCTTCGTTCAAGTCGCTGGGCGCCACACCTGCCAGTGAGGATAAGTAGGCGCACATATTGGGTCTGTAAAGTAAGTTATGTGGGTTGTGAGTCGATGGAGATCTTATTCACACGTTATGAGGGTTGTGGGTCGATGGAGATCTTATTCACCCTACCGTGCCTAAGGAAATATATATATATATATATATATATATATATATATATATATATATATATATATATATATATATATATATATATCAACATCACCGCGAAGAAAGGTCCGGGAGTAATTAGTGTGTCTCGTGACCTTAACGTACCTTCATCGGGCAAAGTAGAGCCAAAAAAGAAAAGTATCTTCCTCGATAAAGAGGGCAGGCTGGATCATGCGAACCCGGAAGACGAGACAAGTTACTGAAATACGCATCTCTCTCTCTCTCTCTCTCTCTCTCTCTCTCTCTCTCTCTCTCTCTCTCTCTCTCTCCCGCCCGGACTCAAATGCCGTCGTGTGTCAACATCGCTCTTCAGTTAGAGTGGGCGACGTGAAATGGAATTGACACATGCGCATAGTTCACGTACCTCCCGGGGTTGATTTAGCGTACTGAGGGAGGGCCAGTTACAGCCTGGAGTTGATTGGGATAACGTGATCAGGAGGGAAGACCTGGGAGAGATGTGTCAGTAGCAAGTGGAATGGTCAGGGGAGGCCTGCTCCTAGGTGTGATGGTCCGTATTGGGACCCTCCCTTCGTTGGCCTGGATGGTCCTTACTGGGACCCCCCTTCGTTGGCCTGGATGGTCCTTACTGGGACCCTCCCTTGTCTTAGATGGTCCTAACTGGGACCCCTTCTCCCCTTCTTGGCCTAGCCTAGATGGTCCTCACTGGGACCCTCCTCATGGCCAAAAAGGACCTTATAGCCCCCTCCTCCCTTTTCATACATGGTCCTTTCTGACCCCTCCCCCCGCGCTCCACCACTTCCCCCATATTCTTGGCCTAACTAGGACCACCTCCCTCCCTCCCTCCCTCCTCCCTTCCCTCCGCTTCCCTCCTTCCCTCCTCCTCCCTCCCCTCCTCATGATAGCCCACTTCCTGGCCCAGGCTGCGCGATGTTAGCTTGAATCTCGCGAGTCACTGACTGGAAAGGTTCGAGTCTCTCGCGGAGAAGACCCTTCCCCTCCCCCCCTTCCCCTCCCCCCGGGGTCAAGACTGAATATTGGAGGAGGATGAATCTTTACCAGCGTCGGTGTTGGGGGGGGGGGGGGTTTGGCCCTTCCCCTCCACCTCGTCAGTCCTGGGACGTCGGTGGTCTCCTCCTTGGTCCGTCCTGGGACGTGTGGGTCGTGTGTATGTCTCGTCGTCCGTCCCGTCCCGAGACAAGGCTGTGTGTTGCAGCGTCACCTGCAGGTTATTGCACCTTCGTACCACTGTCCTCTCCTCCACCGACCGTTGCATGATGCGTGCGTCTCCCCCCCGTCCCACGACCCTTGCAATGCACGTACATCCCGTCCCTCGACCCTTGCGTGACATATGTCCCATCCCTTGACCCTTGCATGATATATATATCCCGTCCATCGACCCTTACACGCACGTATAATCCTGTCCCTCGACCCCTTCAATGCATGTCCCGTCCATCAGCCAGCCAGTGGTGTGTGTGTGTATGTGTGTGTGTGTGTGTGTGTGTGTGTGTGTGTGTGTGTGTGTGTGTGTGTGTGTGTCACACCTGGTAACATAGCTTTTGGTAGGGATGGCCTGGTGGCCCTAAGGACCCTTTGACCCCCCGACTCCCTCGTCAACTTTGAGGTCAAAGGTCATGCCATCGTAGGGCAAGTGTTGTTGCCTTCATGCCCAAAGTGTTAGTATATATATATA